>NW_009916920.1:169501-182970 GCF_000696875.1 Nestor notabilis
GGTGAGGCACTGGAATGGGTTGCCCAAGGAAATTGTGAATGCTCCAACCCTGGCGGTGTTCAAGGCCAGGCTGGACAGAGCCTTGGGTGAGATGGTTTAGTTCAAGGTGTCCCTGTCCATGGCAGGGGAGTTGGAACTAGATGATCTTATGGTCCTTTCCAACCTAAACCATTCTATGATTCTATGATTCTATGATTCTATTCTGTCTACTTCCTTATTTTTTTGTTCTGCAGATTCATAAAAATGAAACCAAACAAAAAAAAACTCCCCCAAAACAACAACAAAACAACTCCCCCAAACTGGCAGCAACATTTGACCTTCAGTGAGCTTGGAGATATTGTTTGTGGTTTTAGAAAAATATTTCACTGTGCACATGTAAGAAATGTTTCATTATATGTATGTGAACACCAGAGGTATCTACTGCAACCAACCTGCACTCATCAACACCAATAGAGAAGCCAGTGCTCTTAGAAAATGTTTACAGCTGCAAGAAGGAAGCTACTACATTCTTTAAGTCCAGTTGTTGTACCTATGTACAAGCTTGTCACGAGACTAAAATCCGTATAAGTGTAGTTGTTATTATGGAAAGGAGAAAGGGTTTTGTTATACAAAGATGAAAAGAGAATGAATGCATTCAAACACAACTGAACATCAGTTATAAGCAGACAAGCCTTTATCTTTTGGTCTGAAGGAGCACTTTCTAGCTAAGTGGTAAATTGTAATAGTCACCATATTGAGCAACTGCAAGGAAAAATGATTAGATATATACTCAGGCAAATATATTGTGCCCACATTACTATTTCTTTACTGTTGACTCAGAAAAGGCATCTCAGTGAGATGACGTGAGAACCCAATGGTTACTGAACAGCACTTAAGGACATATTTAATACAATACATAGAAATAGATGGGAGCACAGAACAGCTTTGCAGATTTTAGGTACAGGTATTCTTGTTGAAATACTGTGGCCAAATGCTCTTCAAGGTGATTTTTATGTGAGATCAGATAAGAGCTGTTCTATACAGATAAAGCTTTTGGTATGCATAGTACTGAAGCATGTAGAAATAATGTTTGGGTTTCCAATCTTTATAAAAATATTGTCCCTACATAAAGAGAAATCACAAAATCACTTATGTTGGTGATGATTCCCTCTCCCCTGACTGCCCATCAAAATCCAGTGCAGTACTTTATTCACAGTATTATGCATGTCATGATTATCACACTCGGGATGAGTTTCAATGCACACTCAGCAAAGGAATGAATGATGCTGCTATTAATTAAAGATGGATGATGGTAGAAAGAGTACCTGCCTGGTGAGGTAGACTGCAGGCATATAGTTTTTCTACCAGTTTGAAGAGAATGGCCTAAGTAACTCATCAATAGATTCTTTTAAAACGACCTTTTAAGACTGAATTTTAGCTAGAATCTTCTTAGTATCATGTATACCTCAAAGATCAACGTTACAAGATTACGGAACTGCTGCACATAGTTATTTGATATTTGCTCACCTTCCCTCCGTATGTTTCTTTACTTGAGGTTTACTTTCAGCCAGAATTCAGATTAGTCTCAGTGAGTGAACCCACAGAGCAGCTCCACAGATCCATAATATATATGTCTCAGCAGGATTCTTTATTGGTTCTCTGCTGCAGAGGCTAAAAACCTAATGACCTCATTTTCCAGCTTGGGTGTCTATAGCTATGAACCTGGACCTCTACTTCTACAAATAAATGCCTGGATTAGATTATTTGGGACTGTGTCTGCATCACAAATATGAAAGACATCTACATTTGAATTCAGTGGGTGCCAAATCAAATTGATACATCCCCAAAAGTATCAAAATATGGAGTTAATGTCTTGATTGCATTAATTAAATCAGATAAAAAGGAAATGCTATATTACAGAATATATAGCTGCAATATATATTGCAACTATAGAGTTTCATAGAAGTTTCTCTTGCTAACAATGTTAATACTCCTTCAGGGCACTGCTGGTGAAATTTTCCTGATGTCGTGCATTGAAAAAGAATCAAGATAATTGACTACTCCTAACCGAGTTTTTATTTTCCCCAAGTATAAGTTTACAGACAGGCTTCTAATCAATGTCTCTGGTACCAAATGCTTCTCTCAAGGGCTTCCTGGCTCTGCAGATATCTATTGAGATCCATTTTCAGTTGGGAATATCCCAGTCCATGTAATAGCATTTCAGGAGAACTGCCTGCTCTGTAACCATGGCCTTTCCTGTACTTGTGGAAGAGGGAGCAGGATTTATTTCTTTGTATCCTATCCATCTTAAAAGGATTACATTAATATGTCCTAAGGGCAATAGAGGATAAAGAGTATTTATAGCCATTCTTTCTCACCATTTGTTAACTGTAGAACCTGATTAGTAGATTATAAAATGTCACCATTTGAGTATTTTCATTCAAACCAGTTGACTTTGGAATTGATTTATTTGCTCTAACTGTATGCAAGGTTTTCTTCCCCAAAGACATGCCACTGAAGGATATTTGATATTTGATAAAAATCACATATTGTTTGCAGGATATGCTATGATGGCAGTTTCCTCCTTACCCCATTGTTATTTGCCTTGTGTTTCATTGTTTAGTTCTTGTTTACTTCTGCTTCATATTTCTTATTAAGCACTTCAGAGATTTTCATGAGTTGAGGATAGGACCTTGAGATTTTAATTTTGTCTGTTGAGACATAATTTTGAATTATTTTTTAACTTCTCTGTAGCTTTTATACTCTTATATTGCAGGTATAGCAAACATACCTGTCCTTGTCTTCCTCTCTTTATCTGAGATTTTACAGCTAGCAAATCAAGTAACATTAAAATGACTTAGAGGAGTGTACAGAGGTTTAAATGAACCAATGAAGGCATAATGCACATGATAATCTGAAAACAATAATGAACTTTGAAATTATTTGATTTGGAAACATATCTAAAATTCAAGGATATTTTGAGTTCTAACGGGCTGAGTGTGGGGCTTTTTTGGGTTTTTTGAGGTTTTTTTTTGTTCATTCTTTTATGGTGAAATGCAATTAATAAAAAAGAAAAAAAGGAAGTCTTAGTAATTTTAACTGTTGTGATTCAATACACTGACTCCGTGCAGTACGGAAGTGAGGAGCAGAGATGCCTGTTCTTGTTACGTTGTACAGCCCCAGTGGTACGAACAGGCTCAGATCAGCACAATATAAATCTCTTTGAAGAGTGTGCAACCCTTGTGACAGCACTACTCTTCCCTGCTGAGGTGGAAATAAAAAGCAGGTGGCCAAGAAACCCAGGGAGTAGTTCTTACACTCTTCCTTGGCGTCTCAGGGCAATATTGTGAAGGAAGCATCCTTGGCACGTCTTTCTTTGGAGTGCAGAAGGCAAGAGGGTGAGAGGAGCTGTTGTCAGGTTTCTCTGCAAACTGTGTGTGATTCAGATTATGCCATGCTGTGCTGGCTGCGCTGTCTGGTAAAGAGGTCACTAGTGTCCTCTCTTCAGCTCTACTGAATGCCATGGGGAAGTTAGACGTCTCTAGGTATTACATTTTAACAGGCACTTTACTGAACTTATCAAAATGAAGGATTACCAAACAGTTTTGGAAACAATTTATTGGTTGATTTAAATCTGAGTTACTCTGTGCAAGAGCAACAAGGGAACCAGGAGCTTGTAAACTGGTGGCAGTGCTTGTGGTTTTGGGAAGCACCTAACAAAACAGACTTTGAAACATGACTTTAGATCCCACAGTTTGGGTCTTTGTGGTAAGTAGGGGGTAGAACTGGAAGGAACCCCTTTTTAACCACAGTGAGTTTAGATACTGAAGGGAGCTACTGAGGAAGATCCACACGGGACTGCAGGAAGAAGCCACTATGTTCGTACTGTAGGTCACTGGGAAACAGAGGCTTTGGACCAGAACTGTACATGTAGCATTCTGTCTTCTACAGGAGAGGTTTGTTGTGTGTGAAGAGCTACACTGGGCATTCTCTACCAAAACAAAATTAAACTAGAATGCAGATCTTGTTGGGAGATGTTTTCAAGGAGACATATCTTTTTAAGAGGTGAACATACATCTGAAAGCACTGGGCTTCTAATGGAGTTGACCTCACAATTGTATGAATATTAAATGCCACAGCCCTTTTAATCAGGAAACAAAATTTCATCATGTTAAAAAATTCTTCTTCAAGGGAGTCAGAACAATTTATGAAATTAGGACACTATAACAAATAAGTTCAAATGATGGATCATGAATATTAGGCAAAGAAATATTTACAATGAAGTCTACAATGCAGACTGTGCGAGTGCTAATTTTTTCAAGACCTATTCGTTAAACAATTAATGAAAGAACTGAAAAACCACTTCTTTGATGCACAGGTTGCATAGAAAAAAGTACTAAATAACACATTATTCACCGCAAATTGTTCATTCAGGTTAGCTTCTTGTACTTAATGGCTTCCTTGGAGCCAGCTCCATCTTTAAGCATTTCTTGTTTGCTGCCTTCTCTGAAACAGGCATAATTTATAGCTTAAATAAAAGCTCAGTGTCCATGAATACTCCATTTGAAGGAAGTAGATTCATGTTGCATTATATTTTTTACTGAAGTGTAAAAATATCTATCCATTAATTCATTACATATACTCATAATTCTTCACTTCTCACCCTACTTAATTATCTGCATGTGGACTCAAAGAGGAATATTTTGCAGCTTGGAGCTGAAAGGATTTGGGGGATATGAATTTGGAAGCCCCTAGCCACAGCTGCATGTCATTAACCAAGACATTTACCATTTTTTAAATGTTTATAACAACAAAAACATCTTATTTTCCCAGGAAAATATTTTCCTTTTTTCCTCATTTATTCCACAGACTTTAGAATGTATTTTAATGTAGATTAATATTCCTTCCATGTTTATTTCATGTCATACCAATGTTTATTTTGTTTTCTTTGTTCTAGTGAAATACCTTCAGCACAAGTTGATTAAAATCAATCCAACTTTCTTCTTGCAGTTATATAAACATTTATTAAATGGCAAAAATTAGATGATCAATGAAAAAATGATAGTGGGATTCAAAGCAAACCCTCCTAACCTTTTCAGCCCTTTACATCAGTAATTTGAAATGAGTTTTTTAAAAAGACCTTTATAAAATTTTTCATGAACAAACAATTCAGATAATATGTGTTGGCAGAAGAATTTGAGAGAAGCGGAAAACTGAAGGAGATGTCTGATTTTTGATCCAGTTTTCGTAAAATGGTCAGCTGGTCTAAACAACTGGCAGAAAAATTAACTCTGTTCTGCAAGACAACTTCCTGATAGCAAACCAAACTGATTTCAAGTTGAGTGCATGAAAACTTCAACATCCTTTCCTTTTCAGCTGATTCAACAGTAAGAGCTATATATCTTCCAAAGAACAAAATGCTACCCTTTCTCTTTAAAAAATTTCTTATTACAAACAAAGGGAAAAAAAAATGATACAAGGAAAGAAGAAAAGGACTGAAAAGCATCAACAAAACATTGTCTGTGTCAGAGTGCTCACACTACAAAGATCAGTTTTACTGGCGGTCAGTAGGTGCATCTCCATCGGACAAATGATTTGTGGGAATTTGGTACTTATATAGATCAAGTTCACACAGCTACAGTCAGTGGCCACTTTCGAAAATGTTAGCCTTCATGGGTCAAAGCAACAGCTCAATGACAGGAGGCAGTCCAAAAAAGAGAACTTAAGCATGTATTTAGCTGTTTTGTTCACTGCAGTATAACTAATTCTGGGACTGGTTTGTAAAGAGGTTGGCCCATAATAAGTCCAGAATCTTGACTATGTCAGGTAAATACCATCCATAGGAAAACAAAAAGGTGAGAG
The DNA here is from genome assembly GCF_000696875.1 of Nestor notabilis. NCBI lineage: Eukaryota > Metazoa > Chordata > Aves > Psittaciformes > Psittacidae > Nestor > Nestor notabilis. The sequence goes on from NW_009916920.1 coordinate 175,343, forward strand.
TGTTGGAGTGACACCTAAAAAACTGCAATTTCAGTGTCTGGATGGATATGATGCATTGCAGTGTCTCCCTATCTCTATGAGACTATGCCTTCAGACTACTTGATAGCACCATTAAGCAGCTGTGCAGCACTTACACCAAAACACAAAAACTCAGGGTGAAACAGTGGAATTAACTGAAAAGAATACAAATTAGCTAACAGATTTATTTCTCACACTGACATAATAAACAAATATTGATGGTTTCCTCTGGTGTAATACATCCTTATTCACTGCTTCACAACTCACTTGGAGCTTCATCATTTTCTCTTCACTGCTTCTAAATGGGTGATTTATCCCATACTTCTCGAAATATTAGTCTGTTTACAGTCTTCAGATAGCTAACAGATTGTGCATCATTGAAGTAACAATGTGGAGACTTGCAATGGTTGATTGTTGTGCTGTTCACCTTTATTTTCTTTTTTTATGCATCAGATTTTTAAAGAAGAGAATTAAAAGCAAACTGCATCAGCTTTGTAGTTACAAACATTTTGATTGTGGATATTTATAATGCCTTTTGAATAACTTCAGCATCTCAGAATGCCTCCTACCTTTTTAGAATTATGATTTCTTAAGTGCATAAATCAGAAGAAGACCACAGGTTTGCAAGCTACATGAAGAATGATGGGTCCCAAGTTGTAACCTGAAGTGTAAACTCATAATGTGGCACAGTGTAAAACCAAGTTGCAAGTTTCAAATGAATAGAACCCAATTCAAATGCAGTGAAGCCCGAACACTCCTCATGCTTGGTGTATTCGCAATTCAGATGAGAACAGCAACTCTTTCTCCTATCTTGAGCAGATACCCAGTCTCTACCGCCACCCTTCTCAAAGGCAAATACAAAGAGTAATCACTGTAGAAACACTGACTAAAACAGTTATGTATGATAAACATTATTTCTAGCTCTTTTCTTTGCTCTCAGAATGAGAAATACTCTCATGCATTAAGCATGTAATACTTTTCTTAATGAAATACCACAAATATTGAAAAATGTAATAAGTATCTTGGCAGAATTTGTAGATGGAATCTTTGTATATATAAATTGACAGAATTTCACTGTTAAGTTTCACAAAGCCAGGATCCTATCTATGGGAATTAAGTGCCAGAGTGATTGTGGGCCAGCTCTGGACTTGCATAATCCCACAGAAGTAAAAACATTTCTAGTTAAGGTTCATAACCATTACAAAAATATTTTGAAGATTTTGTACTCATTCTGATATTTTAAAAAATATATCTCATGATAGAATGTTGTTAACATGCAAATAAATAAAGTTTTCTGTGAATATAGAAGAGTGCTCAGGTAGCATAAGCGTCATGATTTTGATTAAAATTGTTTGACAGACTTTATTCTACCATTTCCATCTTACTATGTAGAATTGCTTCCAGATTTATGATTTAATTTCTTGACATTAACACAGAATATAAATTAGAAGTTGCTTTATAAAGTAAGCTCTACTGAGATTTAGGAGTTTGGAATCAAACTCCACACAGATCAAAATACTTACAATTTGTTCTGTAGTACTTGAGTTTTACTAAATGAGTTAAATGCTTAAAAAGTTTCTTTCACACTTTCAAAACTTAAGATATGAAACTGTGCCTAATTATGCTATTTTGTGCTGTATTCTAATATGTCTGTTAAGTTATTCTATGTAACACGTAAAATGAATCAAAGGCTGCCAGAAGGTGCAATTTGCTTTTGGGGCATTTTTGGAAGCAATATGTTAGAAAGTGTAATTCACAGTTTGCTTTAAATGAGGGAAAAAACAGATACATCAATGGAAATTAAAACTACTTTGCCCAGATTATTGATTTTAGGAAAAGGAACATTTTAATTAAATCTTCCATTTGCAATTTAATACTCCAAATTTGCATGAACAATCATTGGTATGAAATGAAATATACCCATAAGAAGCATGCAAATCACACTGCTTGCAAGTGTGGTGCACTCATTTACCTTCACTGTTAAGGAAGAAAAGGACCACTTATGGCAAGGGGTTGAAGAAACTGGTTCCCTAACATCTGCTTGGAGTTCCATCAGGATTTTCCACCTTGCTTCAAAGGCTGAATGATTTGGTCCACTCAGAAAAACGGAATTAACGTAGACTCTTTCTATCCATTGTCATCCTTCCCCAAGAGAGCAATGACATCCTCACCAGTACCTCTGCCCTGGCAAAGGAGCGCAATTATATTCCTTCTTCTCTTACTCCAGATTGCAGTAGCTGGCATTTCTGAATGGGTTTTCTGACAGCCTCATGACAAATGTCATCTGATCTACACTGAGAAAAACAGGTAACCTGGACTGAGCAACGGGAAGGAAACCCAGCTGCTGTGTTCAGAGTTTTCTATGTCTAAAATGAACTTGCTCGCAAAACCATAACAGATTCAAAAGAAAACTGGAGAGCTGTTTTTGTTATTGATACTAACAGCCTTAGAGAAAATAATTATTTTCATTAAAGTAGCCACTGAAGATTGAAAAACCTTCGTGCGCTCCCCTGCCATGGTGCAAATTTGCTCATTGAACCCCATTTTCCCCTTTCAGCAGCACCAGCTGGACCCAAACACCCATTTTTGACTTCAGCTTTGGCATGAGTTCCTACTCTGGCAGCTCTGCTTCTCTGTCAAACATCTCCAGCAATCACACTGGCAGCTTTCACATCACCTTGGGGCCTGCTGATGGCTGCCTTGGCTGGACAGCATTTCTCTCCTGGATGTCTTTCAATTTTTTTTCTATCAATAGGTATATTCCAGTTTTAATCCATCTGTGACCCTGCCCAAAGCCTTGCTGATACCTCTGATCTCTGCAGAGGTTGTATTGTAGTGATCCCACATTTCCATACTCAGCTCAGGCAGAAATCCACTCTGACAACTTTGAGCCATGCACAACATTGTGTACTTCTATAAATCAGTTCAGTGGATTTTTGGCTACTCCTTGACCTGAGGGTCCTTCACAGTTCAGTTTGATTTGTTGAACCACTCCTTCCAATTGCTCAGACTCATCTCTTGGAAACCAAATACATTTATGTAGCACTGGTCGGATCTTTTCCTTGGAGAACTGGAATGCTGTAGCGTGTCTACCTGAGGTAGACAATTCTATCTTCATCAACATCATACGCAGGTAAATCTGCTTACAGTAGGTGAATCTGTCCCTAAGATATGCAAAAGCAGTCATTTAGGACACTGAAATTGTATTGGCAAGAAGTACAATAGCCCAAGGAACACATCAAGTGATCAACAAAGTCATTAGTACTGACATTATCATAGAATCAGAGAATCATTTAAGTTGGAAAAGACCATCATCAAATCCAACCATTAAGCCCGCGCTGCCAAGACCACCACTAAACCATGTCCCCAAGTGCCATATCTACGTGTCTTTTAAACACCTCCAGGAAAGGTGACTCCACCACTTCCCTGGGAAGCCTGTTCCAATGCTTGACGACCCTTTCACAGTGAATTTTTTCCTAATCTCCAATCTAAATCTCCCCGGCACAATTTGAGGTCGTTTCCATTCATCTCATTGCTTGTAATCTGGGAGAAGAGACCAACCCCCACCTCCTTTAAGGTAGCTGTAGAGAGTGATAAGGTCTCCCCTGAGCCTCCTTGTCTCCAGGCTAAGCAACCCCCATTCTCTCAGCCACTTCTCATACTTCATTAGTCATACTTCTGAGTTAACATAGCATTGTCCAAAAAGGCAGTGTTCAGGAGATATTGTTTCAGATTTCATAAAGCCTGGACAAACTGCACCAGTTTCTACCCAGCTGCACTTTTCATTTTCTTTTCAGAACATGCAGGTAGAGCAGAATTGAATACAGACTTGCACTTAGAGCAGTGTGTGTTTTCTGATGCTTGCATGATACCAAGACTGCATTTATAAATTTAATATAATTACCATAAGCCCAAATAACATCTGTCAGGGCATCTTCATGCCTACTGTTTGTAGAACCCATCATCTCCAGATATTTTTGTCGAAAGATTACTTTACAACCTTGTTATCTGCCATTCCTGTTGCATGATCAGCTGCAGCAGATTTACTTCAACAAGTACTGTCTGAGGGGCACAGTCCATATCCATCATCTGACCCAGGAATCAATGGACCCTTTGGTGTCTGCTTTCACGCTCACCCAGCAAACCGCACAGTACATGAGGTGTAGAGGGATATCTGTAAATTGCAATAAACATAAAATGAACATATGATTCAAGCCTTTCCGTGATCTTTTTTGTATTCTGCAGGAAAACCAATCAATTCCCAGAACTGCTGATAACATGAAACTCCTGTGCTATCAAGTTCTTTCCTATTTCATTGAATTATTTCAAGTGGTTATTCCTCTGTGTGCTTTTCCATTTCTGCATAGCTGTAGATTTCAAGCTTTCCTGTACAGTACTGCAAAACATAATAATCCTACTTCTCTCCATCCAGCATAATAACATCTTGAGATTGGCTAATAAATTTAATTTTTAAAAAAAATAATACATTCTTGATTCTTCTGATTTGCTTTCTGGGTTTCTAGATTAGATTTCTCCCATTTTACATTGCAATTTTTCTTTTCTATATATATGGGATCAGAAAACAGCTTGCTTTATTTATTTATTTATTCATTCATTTATTCAAACCTGAGATTTACATTAAAAATCAGCAGCTTAGTCTTTAAAGAAAAAAAATCACTGGAAATCATTAAAGTTATGGTAATATTACAGTAGTCGATACTGTTTTCAGATTCACAGAAATCTTTTTATAAAATGGTATTTGAACCCATTTGCAGGATCCATTCAAGGCCCAGATTTTTACTTTTCTTCTTATCTAAATCATTAACACTTCAGATTAGAACTCATGGACAGAATACTTGGAAATAAATTATCCAGGTAACTGAGCTCTTTTTCTGTTCATGATTGCTCTGATCTGATCAGGATTGCTGCAGATATATTCATTGGTAACAGCTGCTCGATGAAGAGTTGGGGCACTTCCTTTTTCTGCATATGTCTGATTGCACCCCAGTCACATCAGTTAGTGAATATTTACTAGCTAGAGTGTGGAACTGGTCACCTGAGTTATATGGGTTGCTCTTGTCTGATGACAGACACTATAGAAAAATAGCTAAAAGGTAGGAAATACACTTCTACATGGAAATAGAGACATACGAAGGAAGAACACCCACACCTCAAAGATGTAAAAAAAATTATCCATAGAAATGTTTATGAATATTGAATTATTAAAGCACCTGAATATAATCAAAACCAAATTGGTCTCTGGAATTCAAAAGAACATATCTAGAATTTGTTTGCAGCAATCCAAGAGCTACATTAAGTAATTACCTGAGGCTGCTTCAGTGTGTAACATCCCCTGTAAAATTAGCTACTGCATATGTGTGCTCATGTGAATCCAAAGGAAAGACTGAGTCCTAAGTGAATACGTCTCATTTTCTGATTTACTGTTCTGTGTTTTTTGCTGAAGTAACATCACTTTATCAGCAAACAACATACCAATATCAACAGAGCAACTCCCACCAGCAATCCCACTTCCCCACCCACCAGCATGCTCGTTCCCGAGTTCTTCTTCACTCATCAGCTAAGCTGGTGTAAATCTGTTATGAGACATGGCATCTGGCCTCTAGATTTTAAGATTCCATCATATTCCTGTATTTATTTTAAGTTGAACACAGAAATTGCACATCTATTTTTATCTGATACTACAGCACTGAGCTGGAAGTGAATAGCCTGGAAAGGAGCAAATCTGACCTCAGTTCTGCTGGTATTTTCTCTTATGCTTTTTCTGGGACTTCAGTTCAGTTATAGTGCATTAATGCTTGAAAAAAACAGATTTAGCTGTGATTCGTTTTCCTCTTTTGAGGAGTGGTAAGGAAGCAAGCAAGTGATTATTATAGTAACACTTGAAAGCTGCTAGAAACTAAAAATCACATAAATTCCCTCAAAACCAAGGGTTTGAATTATTCTGAGTTTTACTGGAAGTTCTCATTGACAACAGTGGGTCAGAGGCTGGTCCTGCAAAATGTGCTTTATATGGCCCATGAATAACCATGGTATCTGGCTCATACTGGGGTAAAACCCTAGCAATTGAAGTTGTCAGATATAGCTAATCGAAAAGCAAGAAAAACAGCAAAGAGCATTCAAGACCTCTGGGAACAATTCCTTCCCATGAAGGAAGGAGAAAAGAGGGGAAAAATCTTTACCTGAGCTACTTTTCAAAACAAGTTTTCTGTGGAAACTGATAGGTAACAGGCAAATACCATGGCTGCATCTCTCTGAACCACTGAGCCCAAATCCATACAGTGCCTGGAGCTGGATGGCATCATAGGGACCTGAAAGAAACTGTCATTGTGAGTGTGATATATACTTCAATAAATCTGTGCACATACCTGAACAGTATTCTTCTATTGCTGTCTCTTATTAAGGCACTCTATTACTATGCAATTCTCCCTTTATTACATTTTCTATAGTACATGTCCGGGGTAGAATGGGAGGAAAAGACAGGGAGAAAATAGTGGATAAAACTGTACTACATGTAGCTAAGCTGTATGCCTACAGCAGCTCTGTGTACTGCCAGTACCCTTCTGCTTAACACTTAATTGGTTTCAGACTTGCTTGATATCAAAGCAATGCTTAATTTGAAAAATGGTATTTATCTAAACTATCACCTCTCTACAACCCCTAATTGAAGTTCAAAGTTATCTGATTAGATGTCTGTGGGTTTTTTTTAAATACAGACCTAAATATTTCTGGGTCATATACTCATGTTCATTGACAACACTAAATATGACCTCTATTCTTGAATGCATTTAAATGTGCTAAAATCAGTATATCTAAAATCAATACGTTCATTCAAATCTGAGTTTAAGAAATGCAGCCTAAGGTTGTATTAGACCAAAAATTTGTCTGTCTCCTTTTTAAAGTTATCTCTGCTGTTTATTTTGGCTCTGCACAGAACGCAGATGAATGTCACAGAGCCCACATTTCACCAGCAGCCCTCCACATCCATGTTCTCCTCTAAAGAATAACAAAATCAGTGGATTTCAGCTTGTCAGAAGTTATATGCAAAAAGTTAAAGGAAACAAATGAATAAGGATTTTTTTTCCCTCATTCTGAATTACATACAGCAGAAAGAGAAGTGATCCATTTATTATTTTCTGGATGAAATAGAGCTGCCAGCATTATCAAGGCAATACTTAGATAACCCCCATGAGAGATAAGCAATAAAAAGTGCCCTGCAAGCAATATTACCTCCTAAAGCACCATGGCCAGATGGATATACTGCTGAATTTCATAGAGCATCAGTGATAAATTACTTCCAATTTCATATGTGATTTATAAATATTCACTGGAGACTAAAGAAATATCTTCTTATTTTAATTAACCACAATTTCTGTTCTCTCAAAATAAGGTGAAAATCTCAAGTGCATCTGATCTAAACCCTTTCACAAAAATTTTAGCTATTAGTTCAGAGAAAGTCACAGTTATGCCTCCTTATCTTTCTCAAACTGGATTTGTTCTGGGTAAATTTTTAACAGATGGTTCCCAGTATCTAATGAATACAGCAGACCATTACAAATGGGACATGAGATACACTTAGATAAAGAAAAAGG
>NW_009916920.1:182981-185768 GCF_000696875.1 Nestor notabilis
AAAAAACTTCAGAAGTTCAGGAAAATGTAGCTAAATTAGATTCAGGTACTTCATAGTAAGTTAATAACTTGAATTAAAACAACAAGACCTGAAATGTTTTCCGTTTGAAATGAAACTTATTTAGCATACCTAATAAGCCTTCCTCTTGTTTCAGAACTTTGCTAGAGCTCCTGGAGTAACTGAGCAAGAGCTTAGGCCCTCCCTTCATTAAATACTTTGTGAAAAAACAGAAGAGTAATTTCTTTTTTCTTTACTGGTCTATAAATAGACAATAAAAAAGGAAATTGAGAAACAACGTGCAATTCTTTAAGAATTACAGAAGTAAAAAAAAAAAAAAGAGGGGAAAAAATAGTTAGCAGAGCTGAGGAATGCTTCATAGCTTCAGGAAAAAACAGGTTTCTGAACAGACGTTTACAAAACGTCTGTACCAGGCTCCAGGTGCTGATGCGAAGCAAAGGGAGGACTGGGAAACAGGGTGCTGCTGGCACAGGCACAGTGTGAAGAGTGGCTCTGTGGTGACTGCTATACTGGGAAGCTGATGTTATAACAGTACCGGCAGGGTTTTCTCTAACTTACCCCAAACTCTTTCAATCTCAGCTTAAATATTAGTTGTGAGTACAGCACAAAGTGAGAAAAGGCAATTGCAGTTTAAAATTGTGAAACATCTTCCCTTTAAGTTTAAAATTGTGAAACATCTTCTCTTTAGGTATCTTCAGAATACATAGGACTTGCTATTACAAGATGACAACAGGATTGCTTGAAAACTCTCCTTTTTTTCTTCAGCCTGTGTTAAAAAGACCATCAGAGATTTGATACTTTCTTATTGTCTTGTGCAAATTGGAAAATGTGAAGGAAACTGAGTTTTGTACCTGCCATGACTAGCATCCTGCTGTGTTCCCTGCAGCTTCAGGGGAGAAACTGTTTCTAAGATAATGAAACGTAAACTCCTGAAAGACTTTCTAATGTTTGGGAAGACATCATCAAACTACTGAAGCTTCCAAATAGGAGTAGTGAGTACAGCCCAGCCCCTGTTTGGGGAGGACTATAGCAACTTGTGATGCACAGCAGAAAACCTTAATATGGCTGCTTGCTTGCTCTGGGGGGATTTGTAAAGCTCTCCTGGTACTGCTTCTAAGTGCTGTGTCTCATCAAATACCAGACAGCCCCAGGTTGGCAAGGATTGGTTGCTTGCTGTGAGTGTCAGGTTAAAACTTCAACAGTGATGCTGAAGCATCCATGGTGATATGAGTAGTCATCTTGATGTGATCAAAATCCAAGCAGGCAGGAACCCTACTGCTAGTGACTGAACATGGCTTTAAGAATTAATATTGCCCTATTTAATCTTGCTAGCAATTAACATTGCAAACCTTCATTGATACATGAGATCTTAAGGAATCACCTTATTTGGTGAGATGAGAAGTTGTTGGCAGCAGTTGTGAGATACTAAAATTAAAAATGAAGGTGAAGAGAGTGCCATAAACCATGTTTTCTTCCCTGCTGACCGTTGTTAGGGCAGTTGTGTCATGCAGAGCTGGCAGGCCTGCTTGCTCCTCTGCTGTTGCATGGCCTTAAGCATATTATCATGCTTCTGCATGTCTTTGTTTCCCCTCCTTTCTCCTCCTTATAACCCTTTGGGCATAAGACTGTTGGGTAAGTTGAAATCAGAGGCCTGGGATCCTGCATGGAGTGTTACCTTGTTGGTGATGTGCCTCTCAGGGCTCCCAGGCAGCTGGTGGAAAGCCCTAAATACAGGGCTTGAGGTAGAGCTTAAACCATCTGTATATGCCACTAAGTGTTTGTGTAATCTGCAAGCAGTACTGTAAAACTGCTAATACCTGCTTAGGAAAATTAATGTTATGACAGCAGTTATTGCAGGGAGATGGATTGCACTTTTAATGACAACAGCTGTAACTTTCCAAAGAGATGGCTGCAAAATCTGAGAAAGGAAAAAAGCCAGTAGTGCCCTGTTTGTCATTACAGAGTGCAAAATGCCTTCAGATGGAGGAAAGAAAAAACAAAAATCCCAGTGTGGGATTAGAATCTCATAAGAATGTATATTGACAATGCCACTGTTTAATCAGTTAAATTATCATTTTGTACAAAAAAAGGAGGCAGATTTGCTTAATAACCTCACTGCTCGGGGGAAGTAAGAAGAAATTGTCAATAAAAGCAATTACAAGTTAAATGATAGAGGCAAGCACAGTATAGGGTGGGTCTTGCCTTTTTAAATTTTTTTTTACTTGTAATTGCAAATAATTGTCCTCATACAAAGCAACTTACCCTGTGCCATACAACAGATCAATACTGGTGGATCACCATTCAGATAGATGTTTCTTTTCTACGTACCTATATTTATGTGATGTTTCCTGAACAGGACTCTTCCTTTACGCTACTAGTAAAGTTTTATTTGGCAGAAATTGCCTGAATTGCATAAAAAGTGATCTTTATGATCACAGAGTTAAACCACAGAGTTAAACAGCTCATCTCCCCTCAGAATGTATATTCAAAAAAAGCTTTAAAAAAACATTAGAGAGGCAAAAGTCTTGCAATATTTCAGGCCCTACTACTAGCAGAGACCCTAAAGAGCCTAATGTTATGTTTCGTAGCCACGCTTTACCCTGTGAGATGGATTTGCTTCTTCAGCAGGCTCCATCCCCCCACTGCCATGTGGGACTTCAAAGGAGCGGCCAGGGGCTCACTTCAGATATGCATTTGGGCTGATTTTAAATGGGAAAGGGGCAAGGCCATCATTGGCCTTGACATGTGTCCTGGGTTCAGCTACAGCAG
>NW_009916921.1:0-9888 GCF_000696875.1 Nestor notabilis
CTTGCTGAGGGCGCACTCAATTCCATATAATTATAATAAATTCTCATAAGCAGAGCTGGAGATGGGTTTTTTGGTCATGTCACACCACACCCCCTCCCCCAGAAAAACAGTCCAACAAAACAATGTCTCTAATTTTCACCTTAAACAATGTGTTGTGGTACAAGAAATTAATTTCTTAAAGAATGTAAAATAAGTTTCATCACAGAAAATATTCTTCCTCCAATTCTAACTCTGAATCATGGTGTCACTCAGACTATGAGATTTCTCCATGGTTTCAGTTACTACAGTCTTCAGCACAAGTCATTTTACCTTTGGTATGCTGCTTCCATCTCCACCTTTTCAAAACCAAAATTTTCAGTGTGTGCCAGTGTAGAAGCCCTAGACAAAAACCTCCACAAAACAAAGAAACAAACAAACCCCAAAACACTCTACTTCCCTGCACAAAAAAATCAAAATATGCTAACCACGTAACACTGGTATCTCAGAAATGCACCCCCACATTTACCCTTGCTGTTCTCCCACACTGTGCCACCTTAGGAGACTCAGTAACTTGGTTCTCAGTTGCAGATTATGCCCAGAAATGGCAACAGAACTGCGAAGGACCCCCACTCCAAACCTCACACCAGTTCACACTGGTTGTCCTAACACAAGCTACACACTTGGTGAGCAGCTTTGGTGTGTCATCCTTATAAGGTGTTAATGAGCCCATGTCCCAGGCCAGTATGACACAGTCTCTGGACATTGATCCAGGAATGAGGGTCTTTAAGGGTCTCAGTCAATGCAGCATAATCACGACAAGTTTGACAAAGTGAAGGATAGAGCTGCTGCTTGTCTCTTTCTGCCTCTCTTCCTTCTCAGTGTCCACACAGTGGAACAACTTTCACCATGCCCATAGGAGGCTATGCTCCCAGGTAGGGCTCCCAACTCTCCATAACAGAACTGCACAGCAAAAGACTAAGTATATGCACAGAGAAGTCCCATCTGCCCCTAGTACTGTATTTGCCGCATAAACTGTGGCTTGCACATCCACCAGTGGTGTGTGTCACATTCAGCCACATCCCACTTCGTGGCTTAGTGGATGCTGCCAACCACAAGTCCAGTCGCGCTGTGTCTCTGGGTCCTTCTCAGTAGGATGATGAGGAGGACCCAATTCCTCTCATCAACACACACATGAGCAGATGCAATTTTATCCCATGGCATGGGCAGAACAGCCAGAATTTCAAGTCTAGAATGATGTAATGTTGGAAGGTTGCAACATCTCCAGAAATACTGCAAAGAACAAGGTGCATGCTGATTGCTACTGGTGAAAAAAGCAAGCATAAGTTAACTAAAAAAAAACCATAGACTAAGCCAGAAAAGGAACCTGGAGTATACCGAGGTTCAAGACAGCAATGACCAGAAGATGCACCTTGGGAGGGTCAGATGAGGCCCTAAGGAAACTTCTTAAGCAGGAGAATAACACAATTGTGCAATAATACATCTCTCCCATACAGAGGGGTGATGAGGTCTTCATCCTTAGAGATGAAGTATAAATCAGACTAACTATTGTTTTGTCTGATGCTGGCGATGGTCCTGCCTTCAGCTTGAGGATGGACTCAGGACCTTCAGAGGCCCCTTACAACCAGTGTTCCAGTGATTCTGTGAAAACATGAACTAGAATTGAGAGCTGTATACAAATGCTTGATGCACAACCTCATCTGCTCTTATCTGCCTGGAAGTTTATCCTTGCCTACATGTTGTAGCATCATACTTAGATGTTTCTCAGCTTTTCTTGCTAAAAGTACTGACTGTGGTACCCACAAGCAGTCTGTTCTTTGAAGGCTCCCTTCTGTTAGGCTGAAAGCATTTTGTTCTTCTTTGTGTAGGAATAAGTACAACAGGGAGTAAGGAAAAAGAGATAACCCCTCTGATTAAGTGAAAACTTAAAGCTGACACACATAATGAAGTTTGACATCAGGTGCTGGAAATGTATCTGACCTTTCCTAGTATAAGCTCTGCATTGCGACACACCATTGCACATCAGTGTCATTAACCCAGAGCTCATAAAGAGTGTTTGATAGGTTCATCTCAGATTATACACTAAATCTAGTGTCAGAAAGGACTATATGAACATGTGTTTTGGCCTCTGGAATATCCCAAACTTTTACACTTAACTCAGCCACTCTCACACAGAACATGCTTGTGCTTGACAACGCGTATCTTTCAGAAAGACTTCATTTCTTGCAGAAATCAAGAAGAGCTATCTACTGCACTCACTGATAGTCAACAATGTTTTCTCACTGTCTCTTAGAAAAAGGTGCTCTGTGACTAGAATTTCTCTGGTGTCAGCAATTCAGCTCTTGGATCTCGTTCTCTCTTTTTCTGCTAGATCATTTGGCTTATATATATGCAGCATCTTTTCCTTCATTAGGTTTACAGTAGTGACCTTAATCTCTTCGTAAAATACAGATTTAACTCTTTAAAATCTTCTATGCTGTGAGGTTTTTGCGTACAGTTTTTTAGTTATTTCTCTACCTCAAATGATTCCTGTCACGTTCTCCATGTTTTCAACATTATTTTTTAATCATGAAGATCAGATCTACTCCAAATTTCACTGTTTCAGTCTTACCTTGTAAACGCTAGGTAAAGGAAGAGGATTGTGAGGTGCTTGAATTTCCCAACTGAGATTCCATTATGTTGTCAGATATACCTAACTTCTTCCCAGAGATACATCAGGAGGCAGTAACTCCTCATTTGTGGGCCTAGCCTTTACTTTGCATTAGCATTGATCTCTCTACCAAAACAATTCAGAAACCTATGCAGCAGCTTTGACCACATTAATATTTGCTATCGCAGCAACCCACCTAAAGGTTCCAATGTTTCTTGGTTGAATACTTTAGCAGCAGTGATTCTACAATTGATTCATATTAGACATAGAAGTGGGTTAGCATCACACTTTGTGCCAGTCATTAGGAAGTGAAAAGAACTGTCACTTACTGTGTAAAACAGAGAAAGATATATTTGAGTTGCACAAGTAACAGAAGGAAATGGGCTAATGCTGCACAAGTAAGCACATTTCTGTATTACTCTGACCCTGCTAGATTCTTCCCTGAAAAGGTCTGTGAAATGTAGTTTCCCAGCTCTACTGCCTTTAGTCTGATTTGCCACCCCTCAAACCCTGATGGTGCATAATTCACATATGGAGACTGAAGGGTTGTGGGAAGAGTGACACCACCATGTTGGATTTGTTCCCTGTTACTCAGCAGTTTTCAGCATGCCCCAGTATGATTCTTCACTCCTTATGCAAAGGGGCTGAAAAGGTCAGTCATTTCTGAGCAGTGTTGACAGGACTGAATTATAGCAAGGCACGCTCACTAGATTTGCACAGCTATTCTAAAGATTAAATGTGGTTTAGACAGCTGGCAGGCCCTTCAAGCAGATGCTGTTTCAGCGGAACAACACTAATACAATCCAAGCACATTCTCCATGGTATGAGAGGGAAGATGTCCTACCTACATCTACAAGGATCATAGATTCACCTGGTCTAGTGGGAGGTGCCCCTGCCCATGGCAGGGAGGTTGGAACTAGATGATCTTAAGGTCCTTTCCAACCCAAACCATTCTGTGATTCTATGCAACATTTATCTTGGAAGGCTAGTTTAAAGTATCTACTTTCCCATGGTGCTGAAATACATTTGTGAAGTTATTCTTTTGTTCCTACAATACCAAGGCAGAGCAGCACACATTTAGTCATTTATCTGTCAGAAGAACTGATGCCTTCATGCACACTTGTTTATAGATCCAATTTAATGTGGTTTTTTGCCAAGAGAGAAAAATTTATATCTCTCCATTTTCTCCTTCTTGATTTTATTTTTGCCCTAAAATTCATAAATCCTGCCTGAGTTCTCTTTTATAGCCAGTACATCACTTGGACATTTAATTAATAACCCTTTGGATTAACTGCTTGAGTTAATGCCACAGCTTACATGCTTAGTATTTAGTGATCCCTCAAGGATCTCAATACTTCTTCTCAGCAATCTCATAAAATACTTGTTCATGGGGTAGAGTTAGGCTGCTTAAGAAGCTGCTAATGCAACATGAAGATTTCAGATTGGGTTACTGCTTCAAAAGACATGAAATTAGGATCCTATCTGGTCACTTGGGTTACCTGAAAAATGCTGCCATTTGGCAGGGATCAGGAAATTGTTTTAATTTGTATAAACTTCTCTTTTCTCAGTCTAAATTCTTTAGCTCTTCATTGCCTAAAATTGCTGCCTGCCCCATTCTTCCTTCTTCGGAAAGGAAACACCAGGAAATTACCACTGTTGCTTTGTTCTCACAGGCGGGGAACCATGGGCTGGCACTTGCCCACAGATCAGTTTCACTTGTCTTTCCTGATGAGATGCTCATGCTGCATCATGATGCATACTGTAGAAATTCCCCAAGCTATCATGGACTTGATCACTTCTACCCTTATGATGTGGCAGAGCATGGAACCATAGCATGAGCACCCACAGTACTTCTGCATCATTCTTCTCCAGCCAAGCACAGCCAGTGGAGTCTCCCAACTCTTCTCTATGCCTATGTATTACACAAAAATCTCCCCACACCTTCCTTTAGCAAGACATACACACGTTTCCGAAGAAAGCCACAAGTTTCTACTGTTTTGTGGCAGTGAAGATGAAGCTGATCTGCCTGACTTTCAACCACTGTTTAACAACCACGTGTAGCAAACTGTAATATATGTGACATTAACATATAATATGGACAAGTTGCAACACTCTGGAAGACAAATACTTTCTATAAACCATTCTCTGGAGTATCAGCCCCTTCAGTGACAATTACAGTGTGATTCTGCTATTGGGAATGCCTTCAAGAACAGCCTGTGAAAGAGCTGTATCATCCAAACCACTCCTAAGAGGGAGTATTTTATGGACTGCCTATCAAAGCCGCAGAAGTGGCACAACCAAGAAAACTGGGAACCTCGGATAAAAACTGACTAAAGGCAATGATTTGAGTGCTTCTCCATGAAACACTAAGGCAGAATCACTGCTTCAGGAGACAAAAAGAGCTGTGACTCTACCTACACATTCACGTCCAGGGGTGGGGAAGAGAGCTAAGGTGTGGCACAGCAAAAGCTGCAAGTTACTGACCTGAAATAACAGTCTACAATTTTTCAGTTTGCTGAGGTTTTACACAGATTTTGATGAAAAACAGCTGCTGGCAGTTGTCAAGGGATCAGAGGGGGGAAATTTTCAATTAACTACCGGCAAAAGCCACAACAGTAGCACATCATACACTTTGCAAACATTTGCCCAAAAAGACCTCAGTAAATAAAGAAGTGTTACTCCAATAAATCACAGAATCATAGAATTATAGAATGGTTTGGGTTGGAAAGGACACACAGGGGCAATCAGGAGAGGGATCTGAGAGCCCCAGCATCTCCTGCAGGCACATGGGGCCACCAGAGCTGCCACTGGAGAAGTGTGTCCCTGCACGAGAAGCAGACCACTCCCTGGAAGGCTCAAGCAGCTCCAGTGAGGATGTGGGGACTCCTGAGCTGTTGCCAAACGTGGCTGCTCCACTAAGCAGAAGTTCCCCACAGGCACAAAGCCCCTCCTTTGAGAAGAGACCCTCAGCTCTGCCACAGTCTCCAGACTCTGAACAGACCAATGTTTTGACCCCCTTCCAAAGCGTCCTCATTGATTACTTCAGGACCAGGCAAGGTGCTGTGGACCTGTGGAATCAGCTGAGGCCTTTATGGCAAGAGCTGTACCCAGACAACACAGAGCTCCCCTTGCAGAACCACAGCCCTAGAGGAGGAGAGAAGGACAAGGGAAGTGCCCAGGACAGAGCCAGCTCCAGGAGACTCTGTCCCGAGTGCAGCAAAGCCCCACATCAGCACGAGATCTCCAGGCCCTACCAGGCGCAGGAGCTCTCAAGGACAATCCGAGGATTGCTGAAATCAGCAGTGGCACACCGTCTCGGCCTACTCATCCATCCAAGGCTCTGGGCGTAGGCTTCAAATCTCCTGGACGAGGCCTGAAATTGTGAGAAACAAGCTCACTTCATCAGTTTTAGCCAGGGACAAAGTCTGTGGAGCAAAGAATATGTTATGTACATCCCTGGTAGCTTCACAGGGGATTCCTCCTCTATGGCTCAACTCTAGCTTTCCAAAAGGCTCGTTTTTATCTCCCATATTGTTACATACTCATAGTTTTTCCAAGGATAGGCGGCCTGTATTACAATTAGTTCCAGGAACTTATTATCCTAAGTCTCCTCCCTTCGGCGCTTGCACATTGCTCTCTGGTGGTCCTGGGCTGGGGTCTCTGGGATGAAGTAAGAAGTCTTCCTCATGATGCTCTTGTCACCTTTGGCCCAATTAGTTGCTTCTGTACTGCAAGACCAGCTGAAACTGACCCTTATCAATGGCTTCCTTCTGTTGCTTTGGCAAGTGTTATGCTTATCTTACATTCAGGATAAACCAGACCACATTACCAGAAACTACTTCCCTCCCTAGGCTCTTGGTTTGCTTATATATCCACATAAAATGCTGTAACCTAACGCACATTGATATTGCCAAACTTATGAACATTAAACAACTTAATTGTTAGCTGAAGCAAAACTTCCCATTCGATTATTTACTACAGAGTCTTTTCTGCCTGGGGAGGAAAAGCCCGCAGGAAGAGCGCACAGACCCTGCAGACACATGCCTGCTGGGGACACAGGCCGCGCTCCGCTCTGGGACAGCAGCGTTTTTGGGAGGAGCACAAGACATATCTCAGGAGGACGGGGAGACACTCCCCTCCAAGGGACAGCCAGCGGCATGGAGACCGTGCCGGGCAGTGGCGGGCTTGCAGGGGAGTCCTGTGGGGGGACCCCGGGCTGCCCTGTGCAGCTCACTGCCTGCTCCGGCCCTTTCCAGAAGCCTCCACAGCCGATGGGAGGCAGTTGGAGCTCAGCCAATCCGCAGTTCATGGCAGCTCTGAGCCAATGGGAGAGGCGTGTGTCACCATGGCCGCACTCGCCCTCGCACGCAGGCGGGCTGAGGAGGGGGGAGGGAGGTAGCAACGTCCCTTACGGAGGAAGCCAGCGCTGGTGCCGGCCGCGGGAACAGAGAGGTCTCTGCCCGTGCCGTAGAGCAGCAGCCGGGGCAGCACGGCTGCAGCAGGAGGCAGAGCAGAGGAAGCAGCACTTGCTTTTCCTGCCCGCTCAACCTGGGCACGTCGGGCACTTCTTGCTCATGGGGCTGCTTGAGCTGGTCCCGTCACCCCATGTGCTTACAGTACAGGGACTTCTTGAAACAGGTTTGCTTTCTGGAACGAACAACAGAATGTTTGTCTCCATGAACGTCATTAATATAACAGGGGGGCCGAAATGAAGGCTCAAGGGGGACCTTATCGCTCTCTACGACTGCTTGAAAGAGGTTGTAGTGAGGTAGGGGTTGGTCTCTTCTCCCAGGTAACAAGTGACAGAACAAGAGGCAGCAGCCTCAAGCTGAGCCAGGTGAGGTTTAGATTGGCTAGTAGGAAAAATTGTTCCCCAAGAGGGTGGTGAGGTATTGGAACAGGCAGCCCGGGGCAGTGGTGGAATCACCACCCCTGAAGTGTTCCAGACCATGTAGGTGAGGCCCTCAGACATGGTTCAGTGGTGGACTTGGCAGTTCTGGAGTAACAGTTGGGCTCGATGATCTTAAAGGTCGTTTCCAACCTTGTTGATTCTTTGACACTATAACTAATGGCATTCTGTCAGGGTAAGGACTAAATTATTTTATATACTGAGTAGCAGACTGTAAAGGGTACTATACTTGCTGGTATGTGCGGAGGCAGGACTGAGGTAGGCCTTCCAAGCTCACCATCTCATTTTCAGGTCATGAAATCCCTACCTCATTGCTGCATTGTTTCTAGCTGTGTATAGAGACAGGCAGCAGAAATCACACTGACCATTAAGAAAAAGCATCTCTTTCTGAAATGCTGGCAAGAGCTGAACTGAAGAAGCAAACATGAGCTCCCAGCATAAGCAGGCTGCCAGCAGTTCAGGAGAGGAAGTGATACTTACCTGGGACTGCAGGAGGAAGAGAGTAGGCCACATGCAGGGACCCATCTGGGCACTTGGGGCAAGTTCTGGTGCAACAAATAGGTAAAGGTCCTCCTACGACCACAGCACTTGGATGTCATTTTCGTGTTTCCTTCCTAAAACTTTCCCTTTGGCATATGTGCATTTTCATGGTTTACGAGTTCATTAGTGACAAAGACAAATCGTTACCAGCCACATTCTCCCCCTGCAGCTCTCCCCGACCATTCAGTGAAGCCAGCGCTGCTTGGTTAATTTTTGCTGAAATCAAGCAGGTATTTTTCCCAAGAATCATTCACCAAGAAGGGTTGTGCCAAGTCCGGCTGTGAAAGGACCCATGAGTCCTTACCGGCCCTTCAGAGTCTAGTAAAAAGGCTGGGTTCTCTTGTAGGAGAACATGTCATGCCACATCTCAGGCTCTGCTGGAGATCAGGCTCTGAATCCAGACCAGTTCTACTGTTTGATAGCTCAGGAAATCTCACAGCCAAGGACCGTGTATCAGAAGTAAATATTTTAAAAAGACTTTGCTGTCTACTTAATGGGGTCTCAGCTCTCAAAAGCAGAGCGATGAGACAGAATCTCATGGAGCTGGCTCTGTCCTGGGCACTTCCCTTGCCTTTCTCTGCTCCTTTAGGGCTGTGGCTCTGCAAGGCACTGAGAAGCTCTGCTTTGTCTGGGTGCTGCTTCTGAAGCCTCCAACCAAACAAGCTAAAGGAAAAGCACTCCAAGCAGAGCATGACTGGTTTGAGCTTTTGAATTCCTTTCTCTTAGTTATGGCCCATCTCGATTGTTATTTGTTCATTCTCAACGGCAAAAAAAAAAAAAAAAAAAGTCATTTGGTTCAGGTTCAGTAACTTCCATCAAACTTTTGTCCTGGTGCAGATACCTCCATCTGTGTATTTATAGCATCTGGTTTGTTTAATACATGCCTCGTGTAAGCACCAGGCAGGGTATAGCTGAAGTTGTTTTTCAAAAGAAGTATGATGTTCAAGGACCTTGGAAACTTCCATGCTTTGAGGACACACAGGATGGGCCATCTGAGAGATGCACCATTCTGGTCAAAGCCAGCCATCTCGAGCATCCTGTGCTCCTAAACAGCCCAGACACCTTAGGTCTGTTATGGACAGAAGGCAGGGCAGGAAGGTGAGTTCACAAATCCCAGCTCTTGATTTCACAGTGACCACAGATGTGGGACTGTTAACAAAGAATAACTCTTGTAGGAACAGGCACTCAATACCTTTTTTGCTCCAGCAGTGATGACAACCGCTGAGCATAAATTAAATTTTTTTCTTTTAAGAAATAATTTCTATCAATTATATGCATATATATAGACTTTCACCGCATGCCAGTAAACCTTTTTAGCCTTGTCTGTACTAATGCTTAAATAAGCACTGTAAGGCACAAGGGGTTTTTTTTTCTGTTGGTAGAGGAAGGTCTTAGACGCCAGGTTTGCGTATCTACTGTACTTGTCGCTGGAGTTGGTGTAGCTGCAGTGTTTGGAGTAGCTGTATTGTCCGTTGTTGCCGGGGTTTTAGCAGCTGCTGTGAGGAAGGTTTTAGACGCCCAGGTGATGATTTTGGTGGAGGACAGCATTACAGCACATGAGATCCATAATGGGTTTGTCATATACTGCCCAATAAAGATGTCTGAAGCTGCTCCATACACCCAGAGATGGACGGCATGTACAAAATAGTCAGTTCAGGCGTAGTCTCAAGGATCTAATCAAGTACCTGGACAAAAGGCTGCAGAGGAGCGGTCTTTCTGGAAGCGAGTGGTCTTTATTAGCTGCAAGCAACCACTTGGGGAAGGCATGAGGAAATCCACCACCCTAAAATGT
>NW_009916922.1:0-54232 GCF_000696875.1 Nestor notabilis
GTAACAACTCCGAGAGCCCATAAATCACCACTGTAATGAAAGAATATTAATCCGAAACAATAAATGCTTATCACAAATATGATTAAACACACTCAGGTCAGATCTGTCGTTATCTCAACCCTTTGTGACCCATGCTGGGCACCACAAGAAACTGTCATGGTTTAAACCCAGCCGGTAACTCGGAACCACGCAGCCGCTCACTCACTCCTGCCCTTCTTCCTCCCCTCACTCCTGGAGGGATGGGGAGGAGAACCGGAGGAATGTAACTCCCACGGGTTGAGATAACAGCACTCCAGTAACTAAGGTATAATACAAACCACTACTGCTACCAGTAATAATGATAAGGGAAATAACAAGGGGAGAGGATACAATTGCTCACCACTTGCCAACTGATACTCAGCCTGACCCGAGCAGCGATCTGGGCCTTCTGGGTAACTCCCCCCAGTTTCTATACTGGGCATGACGTGCTGTGGTATGGAATACCCCTTTGGCCAGTTTGGGTCAGGTGTCCTGTCTCTGCTCCCTCCCGGCTTCCTCTTCTCCCTGGCAGAGCATGAGACTGAGAAAGTCCTTGGTCAGAGTAAACATTACTTAGCAACAACTAAAACCATCGGTGTTGTCAGCGTTGTTCCCAGACTGAAAGTCAAAACCACAGCACTGCACCAGCTACTAAGAAGGAGAAAAATGACTGCTGTAGCTGAACCCAGGACGAATATCTAGATTTTAATTTTGGATCAAATCTGTTGCCATTCAACATGTCAATGGTAAATACATTTAAAAGGTTTGGGGGTTAACTTTGCAATGGCAGCTTGAACTATAAAGACATGGCAATGACATCAAGCTGATACAAATTCTGTATTATGTTCTATGAGTAATGTAAAATAAATGTGCCAGATTTGTACTTGCAGGTGGCAAGTTTGGTGCACAGATGTAGTACTAATGATAATGGAATTATTTTCAAAGCTTCAAGCTAACTTAATAAGTCCAAAGAAGATAGATTATATGTTGATGATCATGTATAAAGAGAGTTCCCATGAAAATGTGCATCCAAGATGCTAAATTCTTGGCCAGGAGTGGTTTAAAGCAGAGCTCCTGTTCTGTCTGGCCAGAAGTGAGGCTAAACACAGGCTTGACTGATGTATCCAGGCATGGAAAAATGCAAGGAGACTGACTGTTTTTATAAGGGCACCCTGTGCCAGCATATTCGCCACATATCTCCATAACAAAAACAATGTAAGTGCCTCAGTAATACCAGAAATGCAAAAGGCATGGCAGAAAGTCTTTGCTGGGCTATTGAAATTGTGAAAAACTGATTATTTGTATTCAGTTATCAATAACTTGATTAAGATATATGGCTGATGCCCTGAGACTCCATTTTTGCCATAAGTAGTAGTTGCAAGAAAGGTCTGATATGGACCACAGAACTATTAAATAAAACTGGGTGGATCTAGGCAGCCTGTGAATGAGAGCATTAGAATTCAAATGGCATTTTCCTGGGAGCAATGGAGGGTTCAGATAAAGTTTATTTTTCTGAATGTCTTGGCTTTCTTAAGATGGTTTAACTGCTAATGTTAAAAGTGGTGACTGAAGGCAGTTAGGCTCAGCTGGTGTCACACAGCTATGTATAAAATAATTACTTAAAGCTCTGCTTTAGTTCATAAAATTGATCCCAATAATTTATACTGCAATACCCGAGATGCTGCATAATCATTATAGATAGGCAATTTTCAAAGAGCTCTGAATGTTTGCATCTTGCAGTGATACACCACTACCTCATAGCACATTCATATCTTAAGAATATCAGTGAGACTACCAAGACTATCTTGAACCAAGTAATTACTAACTATCTAGGAAACAGAACTGCTAGTTTGTGTCATTTCGGTATCTTTCTGTATTTAAGGGGTTAATAATATAAGTCAGAAGTCTAATTTGATTTTGAAGGATTTTAAAAAATATTTGCTTAATTTTATTGCATATGAATATCTTATGAGTTTTGCAAAGATTTTATCCCCAATTTTTTATGTCTAGAGTTTACCAATATCATAAACCCAATGTTTATTCAATCTTCAGTCAGCCCTGCCTTAGAGGATTATAAAGCTGAATAAACCAAGCTATTACACCTTTCATTATTACAGCTTTGAACCCAGTGAGCTTGTTGCTATCAAAAAAAGAGTAGACACTCCTTAGAAGGATTAAGCAGAGCTTGGATAAGACACCTAGTTTGAAGATAGTCATAAAACATTGATTTAAAATATTAAGTACAGTTCTGGTGTCCTCAACATAAAAAGGACATGGAGCTGTTGGAGCAAGTCCAGAGGAGGCTAGGAGGATGATAAGAGGACTGGAGCACCTCCCGTATGAAGACAGGCTGAGAAAGTTGGGGCTGTTCAGCCTGGAAAAGAGAAGGCTGCGTGGAGACCTCATAGCAGCCTTCCAGTATCTGAAGGGGGCCTACAAGGATGCTGGGGAGGGACTCTTCATTAGGGACTCTAGTGGTAGGACAAGGAGTAACAGATTCAGACTTAAACAGGGGAAGTTTAGGTTAGATATAAGGAAGAAGTTCTTCACAGTGAGGGTGGTGAGGCACTGTAATGGATTGCCCAAGGAAGTTGTGAATGTTCCAACCCTGGAGGTGTTCAAGGCCGGGTTGGACAGAGCCTTGGGCAACATGGCTTAGTGCAAGGTGTCCCCACTCATGGCAGGGGGGTTGGAACTAGATGATCTTAAGGTCCTTTCCAACCCTAATTATTCTATGATTTTATGATTCACAATCAAAAGAAGAAAACAAAATTTATGTTTTCATGTCTGGAAACAGACCAACAAGCTTCAGTTATTTGAGAATAACTTTTACAACTTCCTAAGCGAAATAAACTGGATTAGCAAAATTAACAAAGACCGAGAGAGAGATGTCACTGTAAATATCAGGAACTCTTAATACTGCAGACAGGGAGGAGTGATGGACTTGCTGCAAATGATCTCATGGTGTATGTAGCATGATGTTTGGTGCTTTATAATACTTGGGCCTTTACCCAACAAAGGTCTTGAGTATTTGCTGGTCCTTAAATACATACATTGTGAAATGAAGAACAAGGCTGAAATTTCAATATAGAGAGCTGAAATTTTTCAACATGACCATCATGAGGTCAGGTACTGTCTGTTTCTCCAGCTAGAGTAATAGTAGACCCTTGAAATAGTGCAACTAGTTTTATGGTGTTACTTTAAGGAAGATACTCTTTATCTTAAACTAGACATCTATTACACATTTAGAAAAGTAGATGATGTATATAAAAAAACCCCATATATATAAAATTTGAGTGATATTATGACAACACTGAAGCAGATTTATATATGTTAATTCAAAGACCTCTACTGCTAAGATAAAAGGCATGCTTTTATTACCATGCTGTTAACAGAATCATCAACCTCTAAATATGATCTACCTATCATTTTGGAAAGGTAGCGCATGGTACTGAATAATTCAAACTTATTCTTCATTCTAAGATACATAAAAGTCAAATTCCTGAATACACTCTCACTTGCAAAAATGTTTTGGACCAGATCCAAAGAGCTTTCTTAGATGAATATTCCAAGATGACCTTTGACTGTGTGTTTAGTTTCACAGAAAAGTGTGGTGTTTGTTAACTACAAAGCCATTTTAAGATTTTTTTGAATTATCTTTATGTGTAATTCCCTATTAAATGTTCTGTATTTATTTATTTTTTCCCCCTGGTCATTTTTGTGCCAAAAATAGGCTGTTTCTTTTTGCTAACTTTTATGATGGAGTATTGAGGAGTTTTAACAAGCTACACAGTTGAAGAAGCCATTATTAAGATGCACAAGATAACAATGACATGTTCCAAAATGTACCCTTATTATCATAGGTTAAGTGATCAGAAAGCCTAATATTTTCCTTGGAACATTGCTGCTATTATGTACTTTGCAACAGTGATAAAGTTCTTTAGTTATTGCATGCCCTGAAAACTCTTGTAAAAAATCACTTCTGAGTTGCTTTTACAAACAGAAAGACAGAGGATGTAATGATTTTAACCATACCTTTCATTTGCCTATTGAAATATTCTGCTGCACCTTGTATTATTGACCAGGACTAACTGTGCACATCTAAAATAACATTACTTACTTCTTGTGGTTGGGGTTTTTTGGTTGATTATTTTTTTTGTTGTTGTTGTTTACCTTTTTTTTTTTTGGGAGGGGGGAAAATCTCTGTGTGTTTCTGAAGTATTTAATACAGAAATAAATCCAGAAGGCTAGTCTGTGAGTAGTCTAATTTTTTTCACAATATTTGCTATCTACAGTGGATAGAAAGGTGATCTCCTCATCCCTAAAACAGTACAAAATAAACATAATGGAGCAAGTTATGATACCTATCATATGTGCTACAAAGCTAATAACAGTGGGTTTGTGCCTAAAAAATTTTGTGGATCTTAATTAAAAAATATTATTTCTATTTTTTAAAGGAGAGGAAGAAAAGTGCAAAGTGAGAATATGTAACTAAAATTAGGAAAATATTTATTAATTTGTTTTTACTGAAGAAAAAACCCAAAGACTAAAGGATTCCAATATTTTTCAGGATTTGCGTGTAGTTTCTTTCTGCATTTCATTAGGAGTATATGCACTATGTCAGTTGAAACAAAAGTGTGAAGAAAGATTCAGAGGAGGAAATCTCTGCTTGAAAACAAGTAAAAGTAAAGAAATTAAAAGAACTGGGGAGTAAGAAGCAGCTTTGGTGCAGAGGTGAACTGTTTGCAGGAGAGAAACCAGAAAGAGGTCATAAACCAGAGCAGGAACTGTGTTTCCTGCTGTGTGGGTATGGTGGCAAAGAGAGTGAGTTCCCTGATTACAGCTCCTTGGTGTTGTGGTGATTCAGATAACAATGTAAGTATGCCATTATTGTGGTGTCAGTCTGGCAGTAGAGAATGAGGGACTGAACTTGGTATAAAAACAAAGAGATGCCAGTGAAAGAGCTAGGAAGAAGATTAAATAGCTGGAACAGCACAAAAGAGAATTTTATCCTCTTTAGCACTAGAAGTCCTGGTTGCATCTAGCTGTTGGCAGCCAGAATGGCTGCCATTATCTTTGCCTGGCACTTCAGCAAAAGGAAGAGAGTAATGCTGTTGAGGTGGCCGAGGTTGCACACAAATTGCAGCCTCCATACTTCCTATATGGAATATTTCTATTTCTGACAAGATGGATGATCTTTTTAAACACAGTATATGCTAGCTTCCAACTACACTACTTCCTCAGCATCAGATGGTCTGCCTTGTGATATTTCCTTGAGAATAAATACAGACTGTAACCATCTGTGTCTGGACTCTTCTCCCATGCCTTCCCACACTTATTTCTTCTATGATTTCTTTTAGCTTTTCTTTTCCTTTGTATATCCATATGTATTCATATATAGCCTATAAAATTCCAGCTGGAAAAATTGTCTCTCTTTTTACAAAACTGTCTAATCCAATTTACTATTAATCACATGAACGTTCAGTCCCAATTTCTGACATCTGATACTTGAATGCTTATATTCGCTCTGATAGGTTGTAATTATTCAGTTCCTTTGTACTGTGTAAAGGTATTATCAGAGTATCTGCATTGTCTAAGCATGCTAGGTGGTGTAAGAACAACTGTCGTTTTATGGATAATAAATGTACAGATTCTGGTTTTATAAATATGGCATAAAAATAAGGGAAAAATTTTTCTAAGAGCAATAATATGAATTCCTAACTTGATCTCTGATTTATTTAAGAGATGATTTGTGCTAGACACCAGTTTCTGAAGCCAGTTCTCACCAATTTCTGTAAAGGTGGTCTAGCTTTGGAGGAAGTTTTGCCCAGTATTTCAGAATATTCTGAAAAATATTTTGTATTAATTGATTAACAGTTTTTGAGAAAAATTATTAATTCCATCTTAGGTTTGTTTTTTATTTTTTCTGTTAAAGTCTGCAGGAAAGGTTGTTGCCACATTGATATGAGGAGCTTTTGGCTTATGCTTTCACCAGAATCTGCATTACTGAGTGGATCTTCCTGACCCATGCAATGTAAATTATTAACTACTGACTTAAATATTTGAGAGCTAACTATGTACTGTGTCTTCCAGTTAATTTCCTCAGTAATCACTTTTCACACACAGCAATTCTTTCTTCCTCACACAGAGAAAAAAAACCTGAACAAACCCATATAGCTTAAACTGCGTCTCTTGTAGGCTGGAAAAAAAGGAAGTGATTGTTATTGGTAACATGATTATTACTATCTTTATGGTATCAAACTTAGATGAGTCACTATATACTACTGTACCTGTGAAGGCAAGTTAGGAGAAAATAAAGGTTCGCATCTGTCTCTGACATATCTTACTTCAAGTCAAAGGACTTAAAACTGGTTAACTTTGAACTAGTTGTACCAGGTTACAGGAATGGTGAAGTTATCCCAAGAACTTGCTAGAGTGTTTTTGAATAACGTGGTGTTAGCCTTTTTAATTTTACACTCCTGCTAGTTTGGGAAAAGGTGACAATAATGGTGGTGTAATTTGACCCAGATTCATTTTGCAATCTCAGAATAGGATAATTTACAAGAAAAGTGTATAGTTTACAAAATAGTGCTGCAATTATTATTTTCATTGTCATACTTAAACATAAAGAAATATAGCAAATAATTGATATATAATATATGTACATGTATGTAATGTATGTGTTAACATAGAAGAAAACTCTTCTGTATTAATCATAGAATCATAGAATAGTTAGGGTTGGAAAGGACCTTAAGCTCATCTAGTTCCAACCTCCCTGCCATGAGCAGGGACACCACACACTAAACCATGTCGCCCAAGGCTCTGTCCAACCTGACCTTGAACACCTCCAGGGTTGGAGCATTCACCACTTCCCTGGGCAACCTATTCCAGTGCCTCACCCCCCTCACTGTGAAGAACTTCTTCCTTATATCTAATCTAAGCTTCCCCTGTTGACGTTTAAAGCCATTACCCCTTGTCCTACCACTAGAGTCCCTAATGAAGAGTCCCTCCCCAGCATCCTTGTAGTCCCCAATGTTCTCTTAACAGTTGTAAGAGGTTTCATGCATCCAAAATGGGCATGAGGAATGGATGAGGGAACTGGGGTTGTTTAGTTCAGAGAAGAAAAATCTCAGGGAGGACGTTATGTCTCTCTACAACTACCTGAAAGGAGGTGGTAGTGAGGTGGGTGTCAGTCTCTTCTCGCAAGTAACAAGTGATAGGACAAGAGAGAGCAGCCTCAAGCTGCACCAGGGGAGGTTTAGGTTGGATATTAGGAAAAATTTCTTCACAGAGAGGGTTATCAGGCATTTGAACAGGCTTCCCAGGAAAGTGGTGGAAACACATCCCACCTTCCGGTGGAAGTGTTCAAAAACCATGTAGATGAGGTCCTCAGTGATAGGGTTTAGTGATGGTCTTGGCAATCCTGGGGAAATGGTTGGACTTGATGATATTAAAGGTCTTTTCCAACCTAGCTGACTCTATGATTCTTTGATTATGCGATTCTGTGATTCTGTGATTCTATGATTCTATGATTCTATGATTCTATGATTCTAATCTATGTTTCGTATACTAAGCTCCTGGAGGGAAGGATCATTGCCAAAAGCCCTTTATCAGTCAAAGCTAGAACTTATAACAGTTTCTCAATACCTAGAAAGCCCTACAAGAAAACTGGAGAGGGACATTTTACAAGAGCATATAGTGACAGGACAAGAGGGAGTCGCTTTAAGAAGACAGAGGGGAGATTTAGATTAGACATTAGGAAAAACTTCATTTTGAGGGTGGTGAGATACTGACACAGGTTGCCCAGAGAAGCTGTGGCTGCCCCATCCCTGGCAGTGTTCTAGGCCAGGTTGGATGAGGCTTTGAGCAACATGGTCTAGAGGAAAGTGTTACTGCCCATAATGATCTTTAATGTTCTTTACAACCCAAATCATTCTATGAGTCTATCATTGTGAGGATTTGGTTTAATGGGAAATCTATTAAGTACTTCTGCAATATATGTAGTAAAATACGGTGCAGTACTGTTCACATTTGGAAAATTCTTTGTATGTGCAAATAAAGTGGATGAACAGTTTAAAAGCCCTATTATTAATGTAAACCGAATCATCCACAAACTTATTAGAAAATAAGATGCTGAACTGAAATAAAGTTGATATGTTTGTTACAGTGCACTAAATTCTATATTTTGATATTCTAAAATAAATGAATTAAGAGAGCAGAGCTTTTGAGAACTGCTTTTCATAAAAGGTATTAAAAACCTATAAAAGAAGAGCAAAATTACTTACACGCAAGTTTCTGTGGATAAATTTGGAAATAAAATCTAGCAGAATCTTTCACAAAACAATTTCATTTTCACTATCTTCCTGTAAATATCTGTTAAGTTCTTACCTTTCAAGCTCAAAAAGTTATTCCCATTATTTTTTTCTAGAAAGGTTTGGTAATTGCTCTTTATATTTTGCACAATGGAAGTGCTACAGGCTTGAAGTAGCCATTTTACAGCTAACTTTTACTTTCTGTATTTCTTCAGCTAGTTCATGAGTGTTATTAATGCTTGATATTCTTTTTTTTCCCCCCTGTCTTTTTAAGAAAGAGAAGTGGAACATTTATATAGGCTCACCTTGACTCAGCAATACTTATGATTTTGAACTATGTTCTTCATGTTTACAATGAGAAAAAAGCCATCTACATGAAACAATTGAATTTTAGTGTAAAGTTCTTGAAAGGTAATTCTTTTTGATTAAAAATAAGACTTTCTGGCAGGGAGCACATTTGTAAGAACATCTCAAGCCTCTACAGAACTTTCCTCTTCCTCCTTTATGTTTAGACAATGCATTAGTCAGCCTGAAAGGCTGAGTGTAGTCATCTTGCCTGCTTACTCATCAGCTCTTGCTATTGCAGCTCTAAACATCTCAGACATATGGGGCAGATCAAGGGCTGTTCCTATCCATGGTGTGTTTTATAGTGCTGGTAGGGTACCCGTGTACCAGCCACTCCTGTTGCTTTTGCTGTTCAGAGCAAACACCTACTTCATCATGCCTCAAGCTACCTGTGGAAATGTTTCAAGACCTCCATTGTGTCTGCACATTGTCTAATAGTGTCTACAGTACTCTATAATAGTAACAATCCCAGCTAAGCACTATTTAAGAAATAAAGGCTAGTAGAGTTCTGGGTGGGAGAGAAGACTTTCATATTCCTCTATAAACTATATCTGCACAGAAACTGAACAATGTTATATTATGAAAAATGTTTTGTACAATGTTCTTGTTTCCATGGTTTAGACTCAGCCGGTAACTCAGCACCATGCAGCTGTTCGCTCACCCCCACCCCTCTTCTCCATCTCCCAAGGGCAGGATGGAGAGAAAAATCAAAGAATGTAAATCCAATGGGTTGAGGTAAGAACAGTTTAATAATTAAAATAAAGGAAAAAATAGAGATAATAGAAAGAATACCAACAATAACAGTAGCAATAATAATAGGAAACAATAAGAGAAGAAATGAAAGCTCAGAAAACACAAGTGATGCACAATAAAATTGCTCACCCCCACTGACCGATACCCAGCCGTACCCGAAAAGTGATTGGTCCCTTCTGGGTAACTCCCCCCAGTTTATATTGTGGGCATGACATGCTGTGGTATGGAATACCCCTTTGGCTAGTATTGGTCAGATGTCCTGCCTCTGCTTCTTCCCAGATTCTTGTGCCCCTTCTCACTGGCAAAGCATGGGAAACTGAAGAGTCCTTGATCAGGGTAAGCATTACTTAGCAACAACTAAAACACTGTGTTATCATCAGCATTGTTCTCAGACTGAAGCCAAAACACCGCACTGCACCAGTTACTAGGAAGGAAAATAACTGTTACACCTGAAACCAGGACACATGTACTTGCAGACAATGTCTTGAGAAGGAAAATGACCACTTGCAAAGAAATCCAGTAGTTAACATTTGGAACAAATATTTTGCAGCCATCCTTTGCAATTTTTTGCTATAAGTAATTATAAATGTAATTCAAAGGAAAAGAAAATACAGCATAAAAATTCTCACCTAAATCCCTCAGAAGCTGCAAAAAAACCCACCAACACCATTATTTAAGAATTATGTTGTGAAGTATTGGCATCTGTATATCTGTGCAAAATTTCCTATTGAATATTTTATGTGCCAGTTTTATAACCCAGTGATAGACGATTTGGATCTGTTTGCAAATATGAGCTGAATTTTCTTGTACAACCTTGTTTCAATGTGCTTTTTTTTTTAAACAATCCAGTGGTTAGAACATCCAATTGGAAGCTGTACATATAAGTTAAAATCTACTCCTTTCCAATTTAGTACAAGTATGTGAGTTCACTTCTCAAACACTTTTTACTATTATAAGGCTTTGTGAGTTGATCACTTTCAGACTCCTTAGCTGATGGAAGTTCTCACTAAATAAGTGTTTACTCAATTCTTGAGACAAAATAACTGTGAAAATCTGACTGGTCAAGAGCCTAGTCATTCAGAGACTGAATAGAAAGGGTGTGATACTTTGGTTTCAAACCATACAATACTTAAGCAGTTTTGACACTGCAAAAGCATCTTACCTCAAAGTATATCTTGCCTAATTATTTGACCACTGTCCTGGGGCACCTGAAGCAGAGAGCAATGAAAGACAAGCCTCACCATATTTCTGCAGGATGTGATAGTCCTCAAAAATTATACTTCCATGTCCCTCCAAGGCTAGATAGGTGTTTTCTGAACTAATATTATTGCAGAAACAGATGTTACTGAATTGAAGTAAATTGAGATTCTTCTTTTATTCAGTGAGTGACAATAAGCTAACAAGCTAACGAATTTCCTAAATTCAAAGGCAGCAGAAAAGAAGCAGATAAAATGAGTATCAGAACAAGCCCAGATCTCATATCTTCTACTTCAATTTTATCTTATTCATGACATAAATGTTTGGTGCTGGTTGGAATTTTTACATTCGGGATCACTGTCTTTGTATGCCTAAATTTTGACTGAAGCAGAAGAAACCTTTTATTGGACAAGAATCCCAAATATGTGGTTAAAAGGCTTAAAATATCTCCCTCATAGTCATGAGCCTCATGCCCCTGCTGCACTCAGCTTCTGAAGTCAAAAGCAGTCTACTGAAAACAAGTGTCGCTAATAGTTCAGATGCTCTGTTGTTAAATTTTTATGCAAGGATCCCATGCTAGTACAGTTAGAAAGTTAAAGACATCTTGTTTTTAAGTTTTACTGCCTAAATTTAGTGAAAACATATCTGTGTTTATTTTACAGCAGTAAAAATATTTGCTCCGAGTTTAACAAATAAAAAAGCCAAAAATACAGCAGACCTGTGTTTTCTTTGGACAACATCAGCCTGCTTTTACACATGGATAAATTTTGCTTTGGTATAGCTGAGGTTCCTCTTTTAAGAAAACTATATTGCTGACAGCAATGAGCAAGATTTTACAGCCTGAAGCCAGTGGGAGTTCTGCCTTTGACCAGATTCAAGAGTATCAGAGCAGAGGTTATATTCACTCCTGTGAGATACTGTCAGACCTGAGATATAGTCCTTGTTTGGGAATCTTTTGGTCCAAATCTTCTTTTGGTTTGACAAAATCAGAAATCTTTGACCAGAATGTCTTAGACAATAGCTCACTGAAGACAGGATAGGCATGTGGCTCTGATGTACTTCCTGACTTCCAGCTAAATTTTGTTTCAAAAATTACATTACAAACCAGCAGATATAGATTCAATACATTGGAAGAGTAAATGGAGACATATATAAGGATGATTATGTATTTATGAACTGGAGAGGAGGTTATTCTGCAGTTGAGATTAAAAAAGACATGACTCATTAAAACCTACTAACAAGGGCTGCATTGTAAATTTCTGTGAAACCTGGTTATATTGAATAGTAACAGTCCACTATACTGGATGCGTACAGCCTAAATTACAAATCTGCTGTTCCTGATCCTAACACTTAGATTTTTTAAAACCCTTTTCATGGACAACATTTTTTTGACCAGAGTGAACATAGCTTTTTTTTTTTTAAGTATTTCTTCAAAAAATTATGTTGAGAATGATCAGAGAACTCACATATTTTGTCATCTTCAGTTCCTGTTCAGTGTTTATGTGGATGGGACTTTTGCATGCAAAATCCTGCAGGCTGGAAATACGGCAAATACAATTGATGAAGCACTAATTTTTGTGCATTTGTCAGCAATTCAAACTCATTTGTGCAGTGAAGAGCATTTCAATGCAGATTTCTGTTAAATGGTAAAGAAAAAAGTAGTTCACTGTGCTCATCAGAGAGCACATCTTTCATCCCGGCTTTTAGAAAGGCTTCCCAAATTAAGCTTTCTGACCTTTTTTTTAGTTAAGTATCAAATAGGTGAATTGAACGTTTTATTTCAACATTTTTGTGTGAAACCTATACACACAAAAGTGCTGATGCTGCAGAGAGGTGAATGGTGCTCCATGGGATGCACGGAACTTGGTCAGACGCGGGTCCTGAGGACAAATGGGGCTTTGGAAGTAAATGACTGCATTCACAACATTGCACATCGTGTTCTGCACTTCTGGGTGCTGGTGTCAGCCTCACACTGCTTGTGGACACTCAAGACCTGTTTTACTGCTCCTGTTGTCTCTCAAACAACTGTGTGTTTGATTGCTATCTAC
Source organism: Nestor notabilis (assembly GCF_000696875.1). Lineage (NCBI taxonomy): Eukaryota > Metazoa > Chordata > Aves > Psittaciformes > Psittacidae > Nestor > Nestor notabilis. The sequence continues at coordinate 12,674 of NW_009916922.1, forward strand.
CTGCATTTTGATTGTCTTTCTATCATCTTAAAATCTAGGCAAGATTTTGCCGTATATCACTGAGCTTGGTTTTAGATGTTTAAAATGTTATAATATACCTGACATTATAACATTCGTCTTGCAAAGATATACATATGTATACATACATATACATATGTAGACTTATTTTCTGTTTGCTGTGAAAAGGTACTAGATAGCATATTGTAAAAAAATCTTTTGGCTATACCTGGGGAAAGCATGCTGGGATTTGCCAGATGTGCAGTTAGAGTCAGAGTAATTAAAGCAGATGGGTTTGCAGGTGGTAGAGGGAGAATATTTGTTCACAAAAATGGGAATTATAAAACTCAAACACATTTTTATCTTGAGGACTTTAGCCAAAGTCCAGGGCCATCCAGTTGCGTAAGAGGAGAAACACAATTGCTTTTGTTTGTCAAGACTGTAGTAAACCTGCTTTACTTTACAGGAGATTTCTAACAGAAAAGTTTATTTTTTATCTAGTTCCCAGGTCCTTTTTAGATACTGCTCAGCTCAGAAATTCCCTCACAGATTTTCTCAAGGTAATTTTCCAGTATTTGATCAGACTTGATTTTCTGCTGGTTCCCTCTTAGCATTCCAGTTGTTTGCCTTCTTTTTCTTTGAGATGTTAAGTTTTTATCACCAAACAGTGCTTTTAGTGAGTTGCTGCCAAGCCCACATATGAAGGTCTGCTCTGGCGAAGGTTACAAGCCTTTCATCTCCTTGGTTCTGTAAAAAAGTCCAGTCACTTTTATTTTTGGGGGGCCAAGTATAAGAGGCTGTTTCACAAAAGCATTACAAAAAAAAAGTTCAGCCCAAATGACAACATCTGAAATAGTTACAGGAATGTGCAATGTGATGTATACCACAAACTAAGTCACTTGGTGTTAAGATAAACATTTTATGTGCTCTGGTTTAGGACAACTTGTGAAGGTGAATTAATGCAGCCAGGTCAAGCTCATGCTAATAAAACCTTTAACCTGAGCTGTACATGTACATATATATCCTATCCAGACTTTTCACATACAAAAGCTCTAGTAAGATTGATTCACATGGCAGAAGGCAGAGAGTACAAATGACACATCAGTTACAATTTCAGTGTTCATTGCAATCCATGAAATATCCCTGGCTTACAGGAAAGACAGACTACTGGACCATGTCAGGAATGTTAATGTGTGTCTTTAAGGTCATATTTCATTTTCTTTCTTTTTGAAAAGAATTCATTTTTGTTTATGCCTTTTTTTTTTTAGGGAATAAAGAGATTTTCATTACCCAATAATAATCACTGTGAATGCAAGAAGCATATTTTTAAGGACTTACAGTTGTTTCTGTAGCTGCCTCCACACAGTTCCCTCTGTAACAGTTAATCACTATAAAACTTTTAAGAGTATAAACCAGATCAATTTTTCAGTAATTTCATTCAAGTTTGCAAAGGATGAAGTTATTTAACATGCCCATTCCTGTTCTCAAACTTTCTAAAGAAAGGAAGTTTTAGGACTATTTTGTTGAATACAGTTGTTCTATTCACAAGCTATGTAGAATTCATCCATCGATTTACACTGGTGCAGTATTTTAAAATTCATAAAGAATATACGATATGCCTTGCTAAATAAGGAATATTCCCCTTTGTAAAACATACATGTTTTAAAAAATGCCTCTCTTCATACTCTGCTTATCGCGTTAGACAGAATTCATTCTGTCACAAGAGCAGATGGCTTATTTTGATGGAATGTGCTTCATTAAAGGGAGAGGATTGAAGAGTTTGACAAAATGCATTTTGTGGATGGATTAGGCACAGGGAAGTGAACTGTGGTGTGTTGTCTATGAAAAACACCAATGAATTGATTTTAAAACGTTGAGTATAGATCGGAGTGGTTTAAAACATGCACTTTATTGATCAAACAGATCGAGAGGCCTGACAAAAAGTAAAATGTGCCTGCAAAACTCATTCTGTCAATGGGGATGTTTTTCATCTAGCTGCATCCTCAACAAATTGTATTTTCTTATATACTTCATGTGCTCTTATCAGCACAATGTCACTTTCTCCCACTTTCTCTTTCCTCTGACAATAAAAAATGTTTGGTGAAATTTCTTGCTGTGACAGAGGCAGTGCATAGCTCAGGTGCTCCTATTTGTCACGTGCCTCTCTTACCTAAAGAAGTGCCAGTGATAGAGCTCAGACAACTGGGCATTTGGGTTCAAACCGCTCTGCTGCAGTTTCATCCATCGAATTAGGTGAGTAATACACAGGTAGAAACCCAGCAAGGTGTGTGTTCTGTGTCGAAATGCCTGACTCAGGGGTGCAGTGCAACTCACAACCCTGGAATGCCTGATGTTAATTAGAGACCTAGTAATGGTCTTCACAAAATCCCAAATACTGAGAGAAAAGGAAAGATAGCTTGAGCATAATCAGAGCATTTGGAGGCTGGGACACAGCTCCTGTCCACAGAGTTGTATTTATTGGTGCTTAGGATAAAGTTTCCAGCATAGATGCCTGTGTCAGGCCAGCCCTTTCCTCTCTGGGGAAAGGCAGTCTGGCAGCTCAGGTGTTTAATGTTTAGTTGTAGGAAAATTCAGTTCATACCCACAGCATGTGTACCTGCATTATGAGCGACCTGAAAGAGCTTTGCCCTTGTTCTTTAAACAGAACTAATCATGTCTGTCTCCTGCAGGAGGTAATTATAACACAAGCATAAGGGACGTGGATACCAGTTTATCAGAAAACCATACAAAGAGTTTCCAAAGGCTGAATGGGTTGTGCTTGAAAACTCTATGCAGACTTCATGTAAAAGAATGCTATTTTTTTTTTTTTAATTTATTCCTTTAGCAAGGGGCACTTTTACAACGCAAATTCCAACTCAATTTTACCGAGAAAACACCAAAGCCATTACAAAAAAGTAATTTTTGGACAAAGCAGAAAATTACTTTGTCCAAAATGAAAGAATAAACATAATTGAACCACAGTCCAGATTGCATTTTACAGTGGGACTGGTTTAGGTGAATTCAGTAATTCCAATGGGATTGTTTCTAGATAGAGATGGTAGCACTGTCTAGGGTCTGAAGTTTGACAGAACTAAATGGGTGCAGACTCACTTGAATAGTATCTATGAGCCTGTTGAAAGTTTAATTTGAGAAAAGTGTGTTACTGGCATGTACAGAAGCTTTTGAACTAGCAGACAGTCTATGGATTATTTTTTTTTTGTTCCTTATTTCAAAATTGCTATCATGCCTGTTTTGTTTCAAATGCTCTCGTAAGAGTTCATAATGCTGCATAATAGGGCTAGGTTGAAGTGTTTATAAATTGTTAATGAATAATGTTAACTGACCAAAGTTAATAAAGATTCATTAAAATTCATAAAATTGTTCATGTATATTTCATTGCAAACATAACATCAGATACTTTTCCAATCATGGATGTTTCCTGAAACTTAGAATTAGGAATTTTCAGAAGCATTAATTAGTGGAAAGCTGAAGGAAAAGGTTATGATGAATGTACAGTTTGAGCTATTTTGAATAATTCGTCTGTGTAAGTTCATAAATTATTCAGTACAAACCACTTATGTAATATTTCTTAAAGGTAAAAGAAGTGTCCTTTCAGCTTGGTTGCCCTTTTCTTAAAGCGAAATAACTCTGCTACTTTACTGGAACCAAGTAACAGAAATAAATTGATTTTTTTTTCCCCCCTAGGGCAGGCATCTGTTACTTCCTAAAGTAAAGAAATGCTCAAGGAACATATGGTTGAAAGGATTTGGCGGGGTACTGTTTTAGAAGAAGAGATGTATAAGAGACTGAAGCAGGAAGCAGGAAAGTGTTAGATTCAGCCAATAGACTGTCAGCCTGTCTTTATCTAAAATTAAGTGAGCTTTTGAGTAAAGCACTGGCTGAATGAAACTGGAGTTAAGAGCAGTTCAGCTTCTGAACACAGAAGAAAGTTAGGCCTTATTAGCTGGGTAGCAAGATTTGCTTAGACTTAATGCTGCATAGTTGGCCAGCATAGATGGTCTTAGTCAGATGTTAATTTTCATTAAATGAATGCCTTGGGCATGAGAGGCTAAAGAGTACTCACAAGAATAAAATTTTCAGAACTGAACACATCAGATCCAGAAAGGCTACTAAAATAGCATGTAAAAGCCAGTAAAAACTCGATATGTGGCTCAGCATTTGAAGTCCACAATTAATTTTGAAAGAAAGTCACCAACGTTAATAAAATGAAGATTCATATTCCTCAAAAACTGATTGGAATTCATAAGTGCTAATGACAACGCTGTGCATTTCGTATAGGCTGGAGACTTCCTGGTTTAGGTTATTTCCAAGTATTGTTTATTTCTAAGTCCTAGGAATAAGCATGGGGAGACTGTCATAGTCATGTTGCCCAGAATACTTAAAAGCAGCTGGGATTCATGGCGAGACTTTACTGGAATGGTTGCTCTTGCAAAAAAGAGTGGTTATTTTATTTTTCTCTGGAGCTGTCAAGCCAGGTCAGGAGAACTACAGTTTCTGCTCTCATTCATTTGTACACTTTGTGGTAAGGGTTATGAAATGTGCAACTTCTGCCCCTTTTTAGATGCATTGTTATTTGCCTTTGAGTGAAGAAGAGAGGAGTCAAAGAACTGCTCTTTCCTTTGCTTTTTCTCCTCTGTGCACCTTGGTGGACAAATCTATTTTGAAACAGTGAGATGCTAAACTTTCATATTCATTTGCCGGACTACTGATGAATGATTATCAGGAATACAATTATGAGGAAAAAAGCTAGACTTCAGTGGAATGAAGATGCTATTTCCAAGCAGGTATTAGTGAGGTGTAGTCTATACTGCTTTTCTGCACCCATCTTGCTGCTTAGAAGTATCTAATCTCTTTAATAATGCAAGGAATCCTGTGTTTTCAACCCAAGGCATATTAATAACAACCTTTGAATGTTATTGCTGGCAGGGGCCCTCGCAGAATTGCCTTTTTTCCCTGTGTGGAATTGACTAACATGACTTGTGCACTTGTTTTCGTGCAGTATTGAATCATAGAATCATAGAATAGTTAGGGTTGGAAAGGACCTTAAGATCATCTAGTTCCAACCTCCCTGCCATGAGCGGGGCCACCACACACTAAACTCTGTCGCCCAAGGCTCTGTCCAGCCTGGCCTTAAATGCCTCCAGGGTTGGAGCATTCACCACTTCCCTGGGCAACCTATTCCAGTGCCTCACCATCCTCACTGTGAAGAACTTCTTCCTTATATCTAACCTAAAGTTCCCCTGTTTAAGTTTAAACCCATTACCCCTTGTCCTACCATGTTTAAGCAGTATCTTCACTCCTCTGAGCTGCAAGGAAAGGGGGCTGGCAAGCATTCGAATGGCTCGCATCAGGCTGTGTCCTCAAGAGAATGGGTGTGCTACAATGAGAGGAGTCAAGATTTACCGGCAGCTGAGAGCAAAGAAGTTGTCGGTCAAGGGAAGCTGCAAGATACATGTGAGGCAAAGGTTTCAATTAACATAATAATACTGTGTTTCTTAAAAGCACTTTTAATCAGCATATTTAAAAGGTACTCAATGTCTTTATTTTACTGAAGGCACAGACATGTATCTGAAGCCAGTTAAATGACTCAGAAACAAAACTAGAATGAGAGCATGAGGCCCTCAAATCTCGACTTGCACTTTTACCTCCTTTCTTTGCCTCAGGGTAAGCTTAAAGAAGCGTACACAATAGATTGAAAAGTTTTTCTGCCTTCCTGTGCTGGATCAGTTGTACCCTGGAATCACTTCAGGTTGTTTTCTTGTGGGCAGTTTGGGGATCTCCTTTCCCAGTTACAGTAAATGTTTTATATTTTCTTTCTTTGGAGCACACATTTCTTTTCTTATATTCACATCACAGAATTTCAGCCACTGGCTGTCAACAGGTTTTGTTATTTGTTTGTTGTTTCCATATATGTATATTATCTGTGTTTTTATAAAGATTTAATTCACCTTGTTGATTTACTATTGTTAAAAGTTTCTTTTTAGCAATATTTGACCTACCACTGAGACAATTGCCCTCATTTGTATATTGAATGGCTTGTCAAAGTCTAGAAGAACTGTATGTGCTGTGAGAAATTTGGATAGGTATTTAAGACTTTCAAGTGCTATGACATTTAGTGTGGCCAGCAAGGCAGAACGTAAGATGGTCAGGCTGTCCAGTCTAAGTGCAGTAGCAAGAATCATGTCCTCTGATGACACAAACCATCGATTAGACATCAGCATGAAAAGAATGGCATAAGAGATTTTGTCTGATTTATCTAGACAGCTTTGCATTTTCTGTATTTCTACTAATATTCATTCCAGGACAGCAGACTAAAGCTTGATGACATTTGTGCATCTGAACTTTACATAGCATGATACAGTGAGTGTAAGGCTTACCTTTTCAGTTAGCAAGTTTAGAAGTTAAAGGTGTAGTTTTGTGTAAATTGTCATCTTCTACTGAGGTTTATCATATGAGAAACTCTCCATACTGCTGCAAAGGCCTCCCCAGAAGCTGTTTTCCTAAAGCAAAATGGCATGGCCAGCACAAAAAAGCTCCCCTTGCATGTATGAGTGAATGTCTAAGCATTCAGGTTTCATTCTGTTTGAAGCAAGTAGATAAGTTCTAAGATTTTAAATTTACTAGCTAAGACCCACCCCATATCTGACTGCTTTGAAGAGAAGCCCCTAGCTACTGAAGACTTAAATTATGATGTCTTATCACTGCAAAAAATATTTTCTTTAACTGGGAGCTGATCAGCATTCTGAACCACATTCTGGTGATTGCTCCAGGCTCCTATACTTGTAGGAGAAGGAGAGAGTGAACAGTAACTCGTATTTACAACTCGTGATTTCTCAAGTCATAATTCTGTGCATTTACTCCAATTATCTTCATACATTACAAGAAAAGAACTTTTACCTGCAGCACATCAGACCTCTCCAAGTGTTTGCATCAATACATGGAACATCACAGTATTTAATGGGGCCATCAAAAGTTGAGAGTGGAGAATGATGAAAATCCTACATTTTTCCTGTGAAAATTGTAAGAGAATCATCAGATCTGTTTGATTTTGCACTGTTTTTAACATGATAATTGAACATCCCTGAAAGAAGTCAGACGATCATGATGATTAGGAGACATATGTTTATAGGTGAGAAAGAGATGTAATTACTTGTTACTAGTGAGAAGCCCTGGCATATGAAAAGAGGCCAGGTTTAGCTTCGATACAAAACAAGATACGAGAAAGTAAGGTGAATTGTAAAGGCTGCAGAAACCAGGAGAAAATCAATGAGCTGTGGGGGTAAGATCCTTGGATGCCATCAGGCCAAAGGATCACAGTGTGAGGGAAATATTGAAGAGGGTCTTACAGGTTTCTTTGTGTTAAGAAGCTGCATACAACAGTGTATGAATCCTGTGAGAAGCTCACAATCTCTACCTATACACACTTCACAAAAAATAAATTATCCACAAGAAGCTCCAGCATTCAGTATTGAGCTGTGGAGAAAGGTGAGTTGAACCCATTGGAAGGTTTCAGAAGGGAGAGTGGGAACAAAATGAGGTGTAGAACCTAAACTGTGGTCTCAAATTTAATGAACTACACCATTATTATATGAGGAAATACAGTATAAAATAAAATAGTACTGAAGACAACTCAGACACAGAGAAAGACAGTACATGTCTCAGAGAATTTAAGTGTGATATATTTTGCTGAGTAGTCAGAGATGCTTAATGCAAACTTTAGTGTCATCCCTCATGACCTGAGTGAGCATGTATGCAAGTACTATTAACTAATATCCAGGTTTTCCTGCAAGAAGAAACTACTAATACTGGCGTATTACTGCTTTTATTATGTTCCTTCAGCTACCACTGAGATTTGGATTAGATTTCTGTTTTACATAATTTGTAATAAGAATAGCATTAAAAGATCATATCTGCCTGAATGAATGTGTTCTGTACATTTCTTTTCACTTTGCACACCTACAATTTGGTAGCATTTGAGCCATTTTATGTGTATAACAATATGAGACAGAGCACTACAGTTGTACAGGAAAATAGAAAAAGGATTATTTTTCTCTTAATATTGCTGCATCTCCAACAAACTGAATGTTTCTGAGTCATGCCTGTGATTCCTCATGTGTTTCACCCTTAGATCTTTCTCAAAGTGTTTTTCATTGTGTTTGGTTTCAGATGGTACTTAAAAGTGCAAAGTTATAAGCAGTCCCATTAAATTCTCTGAAGGACATAGGTGTCTCTTTTGTTCTTAATGTCTAGTAATTTTTAACATTTCTTCTCTTGCACTGGCTTTTACTTGTCTCTTCAATTTTGTGTTGTTACAAAAATAATGATTTAAAATGTGTAGATATACCATTTAGCTGAAATTAGCTGAAAAAAATGTAGGCCTTAGCACAATACGTACCTCCTTAGCTTCAGTGTAAGCCTTTTCTTTCTTTTGTTAAAAAGAAAAATTGATTCTCTCTGCTTTTTCCATTTTCTAATTTGTTTCAATATTTTCCCTATCACACTAAAATAATCCTTTGTAAAAAAGTTTTATAATTTCTAAAAAAAGACCTCCAAGTGAATCTCTGACATCTTTGGCTCACTGTTCACTATTGCTATTTTGGTTTAACTTGGGGTAGGCTGGTCCAAATTGTACTCTTTAAGTCAGAGACACAACCCATCCTTTGCCAAATAATGCGTTTGTAAGTGTTACAGTATTATGATATATATATAAGTATAGATGATAGTATTCATCCCACATAAGTACTTTCAGCATCCAGTCGACAGTTGGAATCACACTTATTCTTTTGATCCTTCTTAAACTTTTGAACTAGATTAGGCATCCACCATTCCTCTTGTGCTTGCTCGTCTGCAATGAGCTGTCTGTAAGATTTGCCAAAGGCTTTCCTGCTTCCCCTGCTACTTACTTCATAATGATGGGATATTATTCATCTAGATCTGCTGTCTTGTCATCTTTTATTACCTCTAGCTGCCAGACTTTATACCATCTTGTAATCATAAGATCTTAGTGTATTTTACACTTTTCCTCAGAAAACTCTGCTCCAGTCTCCAGTGTATGATCTTCCTCCCTTTGTTTTCCAGCACTAAGGCAAAGCTGCATTTACAATCACAGTGATATGTACACTTTGTTTTTCTTATGAATTCCTGAGTCACTTTATCCCAAACCTTCATCTCAAGATTAAGGGTATTTGAAAATTGGATAGTGACATTGCTTAAGTTAGAAGTTTTATTTATTTGTTTCCATTAGAGAGGAAAAAAAAAGTGTCTTTGGTTGGATTACTGCTGTTAAAAGATGACATCTTATTGAAAAAAATCCCAGGGAACCTCAGTAGAAGAAAATCTTGTCTCATTGGAAAGGGATTGTTTTGGTTTAGAAAGAAGATTCCACCTCAGAAGGAAAGGCGAATGATACGTAAGTGAACATGTGGACTGAAAATCAGATTTCTCATTAAAACATTCATAGAATGGACCTGCCTTGCTGCAGAACTGGGAGAACAAGTCCATCTTGCCTCCTATGGGAAGGATGAATCTTCGTATTGACTCTAAACACCAAGAAGAAAAAAACTTGCTGCTAGCATCACAGCCATTGCAACATCAATGCTTTTCTGTACTCTTTGGAGGACTGAAGATACCTACAGGGAACAGTAAATTTTTACCAGGTAGCTATTCACGTTGAAGTGGATGAAGGTCAAAATGTTGAGGATGATGCAGATATGAAATCAGAAAATATTAGTACAGGCAAATTAATGCCAATCAATTCGCAATTTAAAGCAAAAGTTTTCTAATGCATCCCTAAATTTGTTAATTGACCAAGTAATCAAATATATATGTTCTTTGTCCTGACACAAACTTGTCACACTAAAACAGGATTTGCATTTAGAGGTGGGTATCCATCATCCATGACTTGCACTGAAAACTAATATTAAAAATATGAATTAAATGTAAAAACTTCAGTTGCACCTTGAATTGATTTTGGACTACTAAGCTATTAATAGTTTTCATTATATTATAGTATAAAGGAGAAACAAAGATAAATTATATTTAGTAGAATTTAACATTGTTAATAAGCTTTACATTTCCAAACTCCAAGTAATATTTTTCTTTTAAACCTCTCCTTCTTTTTTCTTTTGTCATTGACCAGGAATGAGCATTGTACCTTGACTAAAGCAGGTGAACCCAAGGCAAATTTCAAATATCTACAAAACTTATACATCTAAACTACACATGCAGAAACATGCCTGAATGCATTGGTGCAGGAAGTAAAACATTTTCATTCTTACGAGAACTTTTCAGAATAACTTTATGTCCTTTTAGGATGTTTACATTCACTGTTTTAAATGCTGTTCTTGTTTTCACTGAACAAGATTTTTAGACTGATAAGCCACTAGCAAATATAATTGTTAAAAATGGTGTTAGGCAATTCTGGGAAATAACAGATGACACATGAACATTTTAATGGGCTAGTTCTGTAATTAAAGTGAGTCCAGATGTGACCTATAACTTCCTAAGAAATTGCTGCAGTCCCTGGAAGAATTCAATAATAGCAAATTTCCTACCTGCAAAGTCACCTATTCTAGTATATCTGGAAACCAATAGGAAAAAGAATCAGGGAACAATGCAAATGTCTTCAGGTTCTATTAATAATTTTTTTATCTTGGGAAAGTGTGATTGCTGTTTTCTTTTTAGACATATGTATTTATTATATAATGGCCCTTGAAAGTCTTTTTCTCCATTTCATTGGAAGTTTTCTTGGCATATATACACTTCAAGAATGTTTGTATGGTTGTATGATGAACATCCTATCTGCCCCTTGTCAATCATTTACCATGTATCCTGTTTGCTATATTTCTAATTATTAAGTCTTCTTAATTAAACAGTCTTCTTTTGTCTCACCTTTGGTCATGTGAAAGTCTGAATCTCTGTAATTGTTTCTCTGAGCTGCTGACTAAGCCTCTTTCAATCAGAAAAAATAAAGTGTAGCTGAGGTTAGGAGGTGACTTAGCTGAAGATGGCCTGCTGCTGCTGAAGCATCCAGTTTTCTACTGATTCCTCAGCCCACATAGCTGGACTTTTACATTCATAGGTGAGGTGACTGAGAAAATTCTTCAGAAACATCTCAATCTTCAGAGTCATGCTAAAATACCACAAAGCCACTACATTCAAAAAGGCCTGAGGCATCTAGAACAGGAGTTGAATGTCAGATTCCAACACAGTGATTAAGCAAGCAAATTCTGACAAGCTGCCTTGTAGATTTTCTAGTTGTATGACTCCTTATTTGATGGGAAAATCCAGTAGTTACCTGACTTGTTTCACTGAAGACTAACACGTTCCTGAAACTCTGACAAGTGTTCTCTGAGCATACTGAATATGTGCTGAAAGCTGGTCCCTAACCACCACCAGTGGAAGGTTTTGGGCTGCTTTTTGTATTTTTAAGGCTTTCAGTCACCATAGAGGCACCACTCAATTTAGTATGTGAAGGAAAAGGTCTAGACTCAGAGAAAAGTCTAGAGCTGATATCTTCTTTCTCAGCCTTAGCCCTGCCCAAGTCCACAAGTACTCATCTTTTCAAGGGAATGTTTTCTTGTGAGGCTAGTGCTAGAGTGTGGGAAAGAAAAGGGAACCTCCCCTATCTTTCTGCTGGAGTTGTGTCATTGTGCAGGAAAGAATATCAGTTCTGTGAGGTCAGGAGGAGAGTGGAAGGGAAAGCTTGGGTGTGTACCAGAAGTTAGGAAATTCATTTCAGAGGAGGAAGTCTGGTCTCTGTTCTCACACCCACATCTGTCTTGTACAGAAAGTTCACAATGAGATAGAAATCTAGGACCCATCTCCTAGGACCCTGACTACAGTACTAGAGCTGTGTACTCTCTCTGGGACTTTCTTCTCTTGGTTTGTTGAATAGTGGCAAATAGTGGTACTGTTGCAGGAGGAAGAGAGAAAGAGCTCCAGTCTCTAAATGGGTGCTGTTAGTGGTTAAAACTAGGGTTTTCCTGCTTCTTGGAGAACTGTACCAGCTAGTAGACAATAAAATAAAATTTAAAAGAAAGGAAAGGAATATAAAATTTAAAAGAAAGGAAAATAAAGGAAAATAACAGAAAGGAAAATGCTTTCTGCTGTCTGTAATTAAACAAAAAACCTAGAAATGGGAATAAAATATGTCTATTATTTGTCACCGTTCTCATTTAACAATGTCATTAAAAAGTTGACTAAAACAAAACCACTAAGATCCTTTATTTTTCTTGGTGTTGTGCCAGTTTGTCCATTTTGTCACACTACACATTCCCCTAAGAATTTTATAAGCACTGTTATTCATTTCCTTGTCACCCATCTTATCTCATGCAAAAGTGATTTTTATGGCCAGCAACATAAAGAATATGCCAAGTACCTTTCTAAAGATGTTGAACATATTATTTGCCCTGTAATGCAGCAGCTGGCTTTCATGAACCGTATATTTTTATCATATAAGCATTGTTTTGCTGTAAATGAATTCAGTAGTATAAAGCTGTTAAAGTGTTTCCAAAGGCTTTTAGTACAATTAGATTGATCCTAAATCTTGTGTATATAATGATAATTGTAATGGCACTATTATGGGTTGATAACTTGGAGGTAATTTCAAAATACAAACTGTTTGTCATTATGATATCATTGTATTTTTATTTGAAGTAAAAACTACAAGACAAAACTTGAAGTTTGCTCAGAACGGGCTTATTTTATTTACGGAAGAGAATATGGTTCAAAAAACTCATCTTACTCTCTCCAGGTGACATTTCTCATGGTTCTGCTATTGATTCCAGTTTGACATAACCTTTTCTTTTCATTGCCAGCACAACACTGGTATTGTGCCATTCTATACGTGGTCACTGCACACTTGTGCAAGAGAGGAATGACAAAGCAGGTGACATGAGGAGATGCAGCAAGAGGACAAAAGACTGTGACAAGGTGATAGGACTTTTGTCTCTAGGATTATATACATGATCTTGTCATTCAGCTGGGGTCTGTAGAGTAGTTTTTCTATCTCAAGGCAATTCAGGTACAAGTGGAAATATAGTCATTTTGGTTCTGGGTGATGAAAAAAAGTCCAGGGTCTTTGGAGCTCCTAATGACTCATGTTTAAGCACTTTTTAGAAGTTAAAGGAGTGATCCTGAGCTACAAGAGACAAGACCTTCATTGGAGAGGCCAGAAAGTGATAAGGAACAAAACAGAGAGAATAAGAATAGGTAAAATACTGTCCTTTTATAAGAATTTTTTTGCTACTAACTCTTTTTGCTACTTAATATTGAAAAGCGAAAAACTTTTCCCATTCAAAGTAACTTATTAATAAAACTTGAGATAGTATCACTCACTGAGTTATTTCCTAAAATCATTATTCTTATCTATTAGGAAGAAAGCCATAATTATTGTATTGACAAAAACTCCTTGTAAATGTAATTTTCAGAAGATGTCTATAAAACCACGAAAAGAAATGGGCATGTTAATTACACCTTGGAATTTAACACTGGAAAAAGATAGCACCCCATCTTGATTCTGTAAATGGCTATTCTTTGAGTAACTTTAAGATTGTGGGTTCCTCTTGGGTTTAAGACAGCAAGAGAGATGAAAATTTCTGTGCTAAAACAGAAAATGTTTGCAGTAGCAGTGCTTTACAAGGTTGATGCAGAGCTCTTCACAAGATGTTCTTTGGTATTGAAAACTGCACATTTTTTTCCTGCAGAAATTTCTGACTTCTGACTGAAATGAAGCCCCAGAATCTTCAGCTCAGCCCTCAAAACTTTTCAGCACCTCATGGTAACTGGGGGTTGCATGCCCTAGAGTTGCGTTACCTGGAGTACTGCATTCAGTTGAGGGGCTCCAGACATAAGAAGACCATGAACCTGTTGTCACGTGTCCAGAGGAGAGCCACGAAGGTGATCAGTGGGCTGGAGCACACCTCCTGTGTGTCTTTCACTCCTGTGAAGACAGGCTGAGAAAGCTGGGCACAAGCTGTTGTGAAGTTTGTGCCTCTCCGCCAAGTGCCATATTCAAGTAAGAAATATACTTCAATTCAGATAAATTGAGGTGCCTTTGTCTTGCCTCCTTCAAATGTCCCATTGTAAAAATCTGTCAACCTACTTTCCCCTGGACTCTGTTCTGCAGTCCATAGCAGAACACACAAAAGGAAACCAAGAGAAACATCCCTCAGAACAATGATTTCCTCCACTTGGTGTCCTGCATGTTGATTTGCACAGTCACTGCAGTCTGCAAGTCAGCAGAAATCTTTGTCATGTATAACAGTTACTGTGAAGCCCACAGCAGGGGCCTCATTTTAACAAAATAAAATCCAAGCAACGCATAGAACAGTAATCCAAGTAACCTTTTTGTTTTGTAACAGAGAGATGCAAAATATTTACTGTAACTGTCTAGGAGGTTTTGATGAAATGCCTCTTTATCATCTTCCCAAAGTCAATGTTAGCCTGGTGGTAGCGCAATCAGCTTTATGAGAGCAATACTCAAGGCTCTGAGCTGAGCCAAATAGAGTAGCAACATGAGCCTTGCTTTCCAACGTCAGCATCCAATCAAATAGGCTACTGGCTATTTTGGATTATAGACTTTTTTTAATTTGTTTGGGCTTTCTCAGGAGGGTTTTGTTTTTCTATTCTGAAGACTTTCATTTGATCCTATAACATTAAAAAGAAAAAGTAAAAACATTTTTTGAACCTTGAAACATCTCTTTAAGTGGGAAAATGACCTAATGTAATTGCAATTAGTCCATAGCCCTGTGGAATACAAAAATTAAGATTCTGGGATCTATTTAGATCTAATGATTGGAGAATGTAGAGACAGATTTTTACATGAGTCTGTGTGATATTAGACAAAGGCTTAGATTCACATTTCCTTATCAGTTCATCTTTCTATCTGGAAACATTTATGGATTCCCTATTAGACTGCAGAATTGTACAGTATAAGTCAAGTTGACTACTATAACATATAAAATATTATGTCATTACTTGCCATCAAATGTAATGTGTATATAAAGTACAGACTTTCTTTGATTTGTGCTCTGTTAATTTATCTGTAAGTATTGAAAATTCACGCTTGTTACAGGTTTCACATTTATGGAGAACATTGCCCTACACCCACCAATCCCACTAGGATTTAGTTTATAGATACTTCAGTTTTGAAACCCAAGCGGTGACAAATGTAAAATAGTGTGGCATTCAACAGGATTGTTGCTTTGTTCAAAGCTTAGACATGGTATTAAATACAAGTCTGAAGGGATGTTAACTTCTGTGAACAATACAGTAGATTAATTAATTCAGTATTTCAAATCGACATGTTGGTTACAAGCAAAAAGATTTGCAGTTCTGAAGGATGAAGTCTATTTGTCTATAGAGAAAATGCAACACACCATAAAATCTCAGCACCTTCTTGATAATTTTGAATTAATACTTACCTGAGTAAGTACTCTCTAGATTATAGTTGTTTAGGATCTTTGGCTTCTGCCAAAGATGGTGATAGCACTGTTAGCCTCTGAGTAGGATGATTTATACTTATATTGTAGGTGTGCTGACCCCCTGAAGTCAAAGTGAGAACACCCTCCTGTTGTATATAATGGTCTACACTTGGAGAAAAGTTTAATGCGTGAACTGTGTGAATAAACATGTTCTACTGGAACTTGGCATTATTCTCCATGGTGGGTCAGTCTCTAGTTTAGGTTCTGCAGTGTAGAAATTATCACTAAAATAGCTGTGGCAACTCATGCAACTGTGACTACCATCTCAGTTGTTACTAAACTTCAGCTGAAGACCAAAGCCAAATAAAATAACCAATGGAAAGAAAAGCAAAGCAAATGATCAGCTGCTTTAAGATTTGCAGACTATTACAGGAATATACAAGCAGTTGCGACAGGCTGGCAGATGACAGTGTGGCCAGAGACAAAGCCATGAGAGGGCACTGTCACTTAGACTGTGGCT
This sequence comes from Nestor notabilis, assembly GCF_000696875.1. Taxonomy (NCBI): domain Eukaryota; kingdom Metazoa; phylum Chordata; class Aves; order Psittaciformes; family Psittacidae; genus Nestor; species Nestor notabilis. Next base: position 28,637 of record NW_009916922.1, read on the forward strand.
ATTTCTGCATCCTAGTGGTTTCATAGTCTCTTCTTTTAGCACAATAAACTGTGTAAATCACTGTGTCTCATACATGAAGTCAGAATGCTGCATATTGTGATTTGATGTCATCTAGTGCTCTATCGTGTGACCCTCTGGTCCCTAATTGCACAGTTATGTGAAACTAGAATACTTATAATGGCTGTGGAGCTCTCATGCTAAGTCAGCATTTAAGCATTTAGGCCAGTGACTCTTAACCAGGCCTTTCTGACCTGGCAGTTTGTTGTTGCTTTTACTGCAGAGACTAACAATGCCAAAGGATGACCACTCAAAATAGGCATTTATGGGTTAAGGCTCCATAGTTCAGTGAAAAACACAAGTCTAAATAGTAAAAAATGGGACTTTAATTATTAGTATTTCTCCCTGGTTTCAAGTATATAACTGATTTAGCTTTTTAAGTCTGAAGACAATAATTCTCAGAAGAGTAAAAATTCTGGAATATGTTAGTAATTTGTCAGCTCAGCTATGAAGCAAGTTCACATGGTGCTGCAGGCATCATCTTGGAACAGGTTTGTCTTTAGTGAAATCTGAAGGTTTGGAAGAACGCCGTGTGAAAACAACACCTACAGTTTCATTGGGTTGGAAATGTCAGCAAATCACAGATAAGAAAACCACTCAGTACTTTCGGTGTTGGTCCATGGAGGAGAGTTAAAGATGGAACAGCATGCAGGAGCTGTAGTGTGGTATGAATCCTTCTTCACATTCCTAGAGAAAGGTCATATGGCTGAAAACCCAGTGCCATTCTTATGGGCAATTATTTTTGTTGAAATTTAAATCTATATTTACATTAAAAACAATACAGACTTTTGACTTTGGTTCTTTTGAATGGAAGATAATAAAATTGTTAGTTCTATACTGCAGACATAATTCTATGTTAAAGATTGCTTAAATTATAAACAAAGTTTTCGTATCAGGATAAGCGTCTCTGTCTCTATGTCTGTGGGACAGAAACTTATCCTGGTGATAAATAGAGCTGCATTAGCACCTAGGAAATGCATGTTTTGCTTCTGATCCTGCCTCAGACTTCCTGTATTATCTTTGACAAATTAGTCTGTGTTTTCAAGTGTATGACTGGGATGAGATATTTCCTCCAAAACATTCTTCAGTTCATAAGTTTTTTCAGTGAGGGACACTTGCATATGTGTGTCCTGCATCAACCTTAGCAGTTCCCTGTGTAAATAAAGGTCCTAAGACATGCTGTAACTAAGATAAACACTGTAAAAATGCAGAAGGTGCCATTTGGTATAGATCTATATCAGCTGTTCTGACAAAACTAACAATTTTTTGGAGCTCAGTTAAGATGTTCATGACATTTCCATGTTGGATTTTTCTTATTTGGTAAATAAAGTTTTCAAGGAATGCTCTCACAAGACATACATAGATTTTCAAGAAGAAATATTTAAAATATATATTTTTGGAGAAATTTAGAATGAATGTTTTTTTTTCTGAATAAAACAACAAAAATGCTAAAATGTCTCACTATCAGTAAATTGGAGAAAACTAGCACTTACAGGCTGAAAATACTCCTCAAATGCTACTGAAACTAATGGTCTTGTTTAGCACTATTAATATTCATACCATTTATTAAGAAATTCAAGAAATTTTATTACTTACTTATATCTCGAATCAGTCTGAAGAAACAGAGAGAGTAGAAAATAGAACCCATGTAGCTATGTCCAACCTCCTGGAAATAAAAAAAAGATTCAAAGTCTTAGAGTCTGTGTTTAAATTTATAGTGGAAAAACTCTCAAAATCTTAAGCTGCTGTATTCTTTGTGAAAAATCTTCTCACTGAAATGTTTGATTTCACTGAAAATTCATCTAAAATTTCTTTTGTGCTGCAAAATATTAATGCTAAAATGTTTTCAATATTTTGACTTCATTATCTTTTTTTTTTGCTTTAATGTTGCTCTAATGTTGATGCTTTTTCAATGATTTTTTATCTTTTTCAGTGTGCATGCTTTCTAGTAGCCACCTGGAAATTTAGAAGTATTTACAAAAATATGAGTGCAAGTCTGAGTTGGAATCTTACTGCAGACGTATCTTTATAATATGGAGTTTTGGTGCTTTAACAATGTATTTTCACTGTGATTTATGAGTGCTGTATGCACAGTAGTTGCTGTTGAAGTTGTATGAAGGGAAATCAAGTCTGTAAGGATATCCGCCATGGTAAATCACAGGTAATCCAAAGATAATAGTAATTCCTGTTTCCTTTTTATTACCTTCTGCAACCTCATCTCTAGGATGATTCTTTTATCTGTAGTAATACCTATTTGGTTTGCCTCATTCTATATGAACAGTTTTGAGACACTCTTAGCTTTGAAACTGGTACTGAAATTTTATTTGCTTTGCTTTTCGAATTTAAAATTTTAGTATGCAGGGATTGAAAAGACACCAATGTCTTACATATGACTCCTTCTTCTAACAATGAAGCAATGATAAGAAAGTAATAATTTAAGTAACTGCTCCTTCTGAACCTTAACAGCTCTAAATCTGGCAAACTCAGAGAAAGGAGAGGAATGTGTTTTTTAACCATCCTTGGACTGGAGAATATGTTTCCAAAGGATAGTATTTTTCAAAAGAATTTTCCTTTGGGGTTGATAATCACTGGCAATGAGCAAGGAACTGGAAAAAGTCACAGTTCTGAGCAATATTTCAGAATGTTTTGGAAATGTTATGAGCTGTTGATAGCTTTTGCCAGGAAAAAAGGGAAGGACAGGGAACTATGACAAAAAAGGTTGTTGAAAAACAACAAGCAAATCATTAGTCCTTATGTTAGCTCATGTCCAGGCAAACAGAAAAGCATTTAGCACTTCTGTGGTTTGGGTTTTGGGGTTTTTTTGCTTGTTTGTTTCTTAATTGGTTGATTTTCTTTGGTTTGGGCTTTTCTTTGGGGGTGGGTGCTGTCTGCTTGGTTTTAAGATCAAGACTTGGATTCAAAAAAAGGACGTGTTAATATTTTCACTGGTATTTCACTGGTGTTTTTTTGATTCTACCTCCCACAGACATCTTTAGCTATAAGGTCTCAAGTATATAGGATCTTAATCTACCTTCAGTGGTTAGAATAGAAATAAAGGGGCTCTCCTAATTTGAGCGAAATAGCTTTGTGGGACTTTGTTTGCCTTTGTTTCTGATGAACTAAATGGAAGTCAAGGATGACTCTTACATTTAAATCTGAAAGTGGCAGTAATCATAACAATGGTTTCCTGTAGAAGAAAACCCTGTAGCTTAAATACAGTTCTTGTGACAGGTGTGTCACCTACAATTATCTGTCTTCTTCATCTGAAATAATGACAATAAGAGCATTCCTTAGAAGATTTATCGGTAAGGAGCTAAACTTAGAGATGTTCAGTGGAAATTCGATGTAAAGAGAGAAAAGCTCCAGTATTTCAGACTTCTTGGAAAATATTTAAGTCAAATATGTAAGAGGTCGTAGTGTTCCTATATTGTGAAAACCACAGTCTTTGCATAGTGAGACAGCTAATTTCGAATTCTGAAGTGAAATTTTCCTTCAATAATCTGGATGAAAATGATGCTTGAATAGATAAAATTCATTTTAATCTAATATTATGCTGGTACAAATGTGTTAACAGTGAAATGTGTTTTCGATATTCAACTATGCTGTGCAAATAGTTTCTAAAGTAGCAAACATTTATACTGATACATTTATATCAGTACTCACTTGGTGCAAAAGGAAGTACTCTTATTGAACAAAATGGATTTACTCATGTGAATGATATTAAACGATGTAGGAGAGTTTGTGCTGACATGGACAAAGTGTGGAATTGGCAGACAGCAAAATCATCTCATACATCTAAATTCTATGGAGTGGAAGAACAGGGCCAAGGATTTAATAGATTTAAGTGTAAAGAGTTAAATTAAATTCCACTGAGTCAACAGCAACTTCTCTATTTATTTCAGTGGAAAAAGAGCTTTGCCACAGGACTTTTCTGATACATTTTAGCATAATATCTAAATATAGTCCATTGTCTGGTTTTGTTTTTCTTTTTGGAGGTGCTTACACGTCTCTCCAGTGGAGCATGAAGGTTGTGAATGAAAATGGCTCAGTACTTGGCTGCTCTTGTAGAAGTATTTTTTCTTCTTGTATGCTTTTCATAGAAGTATTTTTCTTCTATGTAGTAATATTGGCTTTAAGTAACTGCCATCTTTTCCTCTTTCTTCTTATAGTACTGTATATTACACTGCACTTTCTTTCACACATTAGATTTTTATGTTCTTAACCTGTGAAACCCATATCCATAAATACAAAAAAAAAAAAAAAAAGAGAAGGAAAAAACCCCAAAACTTCATGACCTGATGAGAAGCAGACCAATAAGGATTATTGCAATATTGTTGAGAAGGAAGTATTTCTGCATTTGTTTTTCTTCTAACTCTCAGTACATGAACCCTGAAGGGCTCAATCTTTATGATCTCTCAGAGAAAACATAACTACACTTTCTCTAGCTGATCTATCAGAGGCAAAAGCAGCACTAGTAATGCAGTTTAGTGAGATCACAGAATCAAAGACTCATAGAATGGTTTGGGTTGGAAAGGACCTTAAGATCATCTAGTTCCAACCCCCCTGCCATGAGCATGGACCCCTCGCACTAAACCATGTTGCCCAAGGCTCTGTCCAACCTGGCCTTGAACACTGCCAGGGTTGGAGCATTCACAACTTCCTTGGGCAACCTATTCCAGTGCCTCACCACCCTCACTGTGAAGAACTTCTTCGTTATATCTAACCTAAACTTCCCCTGTTTAAGTTTAAAGCCATTCCCCCTTGTCCTACCACTACAGTTCTTAATGAAGATGCCCTCCCCATCATCCTTATAGGCCCTCTTCAGATACTGGAAGGCTGCTATGAGGTCTCCACACAGTCTTCTCTTCTCGAGGCTGAACAGCCCCAGCTGAGATGCCACTAACCATACATTATATGCTATTTCTTCTTCTTCAGATCTTCTGATGCTTGCAAAACCTCAGTCCAACCAACTGCAAGTAAGTCAGGCTTCTTCCAGAGCACATTTATATCGCTGTATCCTTTTACCTCCTTTGTTACACTGAATTGCATTCACTCCATCCCTACCTGATTTTAGTCTCACCGCCAGTTTCAAAACACGGGATTTCTTCCACTATCTTGGAAGAGGTGAGCTAAGGGATAACACTACTCTGTAAACGAAGGGGAATGTGGAAGCTAAGCCATTTGCTGCATTTTCTTGCTGACTAATAATAGTTTTCAGGCTTTGCCTTGCCAAATGTCACAGGATCAGGAATCTGGAGAAAACAGAATTGGGGAGAAGGAGGATTAAAAATACCACTTAAATAAATATGTGTTAGTTTCCTTTTATTCCCCTTCCTGCTAGCCCTCCTGCACCTTGTAAATCGAGGGGTCAGATTTACAGGCAGTTTGGACAGAAAGACCAAGAAAAAGGTAATTTATTTTCTTTTTATACAATACAAATTAAGATTTTTGGAAATTCTTCTGAGATTCTGAGGGCTTTAAGATAATGTAGAATATCTTTCTACTCAGGACAAAATTCTAATAGCATGGGAATAATGATATTTCCTAATTCCATTAATTAAGATGGGTTTTGTTTGTTAAAACCCTTGTGGTTTAAAGGGGTTTTTCCTTTAAAATATCATTAATTGGAAATTATTTTTCCAAGTCATCCTTTTTTTCTGTTCAGTGACATGGTATAATATGCTTCTGTGGCAGATGATGTAGTGAAAGACTTCACATTCACCTTTGCAAGCAGTTTTAGTTTTTCCTACTTTATTACAATGTGTTCTTTTTTTAGACGGCTTGGTACAAAGAGGTTTCCAGCAGATTGGGACCCTTTCCCATGATGGAAGAGGGATGTGAGCATTTGGGTCAGGGAAGGAAGGCAGGACACCCTTTGGGGCTCCACTCTGTGATGGGTGGTAGGTTGCTGAGCAAAGGTGCATATTCTGTAGTCAGGCACAAGGCATAAATAGCAAGCCATAATCCTACATAACTATATGTGACATTAGTAAAGCAGGATGTGACCAAGCATATAAATCCTAGCCCACTCATTGAACTAAATATATAAACTGTTACCTTGTAGTCACTCAATATGGGGTAGAAACCAAGTCCTTGTGGTGATGATGTCAGCATGCAGCAATAGGATAAATACTTTTTATGCTTCACTGCTTAAAATTGGTTGGTAATCTAGAAATTGTGGCCTGATGGTGCAAAAATTTGTGCTTGTGAGTAACCATAGCACCATGAGCAGGGATGTTGTAAACTATGCAGCAGTTTGCTGTTGACTTTCCTTAGATTTGCAGGCTTAGGGTCTTAGTAATTTTTGTAAGACCATATGATTCATGGTTTTCAATGTTTATTTGTAACATTTCTATTCCAGCTGAGTGTAGAAACTGTAAATTTATTCCTTTCCTCTGTCTCTCAGTTCTTGAGAAACCATATCCACAGCTCTTCACAGATGTAACACGTGCTAATGCTGCTGAGGGGAACTCTGGCCCTGAATAATTGTAGTTTCCATGTTGTTGTCACTTTCCTGTCTCTGGCACTGAGAAGCTTTCAGTGTTTTGACACCTTTGCTGTGCTTTCTCCAGCTTGAAGTTTCCTTGTCTGTCTCTTGCATGTGAATACCAGGGTGTGTAACTGCTAATGCATTATTGCAGTTAGCATTGAAGCTTTGAGAAAGCAAACTGGGTAGAAATGGGAAGGAGTTTGGAAAACAGAACCGATTTATTTAGTATATGAGTTCAGGCCTTTCTATCTTAAAAAGGAAGGCAAGAAAATGATCAAAGTATGAAAAGCTTTTATACAACTAGAACTTTTAAATTTTGAATAAAGCCAGTGTGTATGGTAGAGGTCTGTAACACACGAGTAGCATAAAGAAGTGGTTGTTCTGTGCCACAGTCAGGAACAAAAAGACCTAGTGAAATAATAAAAGCAGCACTTTAAATGTATGAAAGCTCTTTTTTTTCCCTTCATATGTAATTTAAATGATGATTCTCAATTTGTGAGGAGGTCAAAGTTATAAATTGGTTCAAAAAGGTATTAGGGAAATTCATGAATAATAGCTGTATGAAATACAATGGCCCAGAGGTAACCTCCAGCTTGAGGAGTCTCTAAGCTACTGATTGCTGTCATCTGTCAAGGCAAGGGTTATACTACATGTACTTTACTCTTCCACAAGCATCACCTACTGCCAACTGTTGGAAAAAGGCACAATAAAAATATGCTCATTGCTTTTGTTTAAGATTGAAGATTGATGACCAAGCTTTTTTAAATAGCATAGATGAAGTCGGACTGCAACTACAAATATATTAATATCAAGACGTATGAAGATATTTTTACAATGCTAAAATGAATCATAAGTAGGAACAATAGATTAGACTGAAAACTCAGCTTAGTGAAATTCTGAACAAAAAAAAAAAATTTAGATTAGGAACACTCTCTTCCTAGAGCTACTGGAAACAAAAGTCACTTCAAAATGTACACTTTTTGAGAGGGAATCCAGAACTGACATCTAGATTATATAAGTTACATGGAACAAGAGATGAGTTTACTTCAGTGGATGCCGGGTCTATGGCAATACATGTATCTGGTCTGTAGCTTTAAATTTGTGCATTGCACCATAATAGCATACTTTAAAAAGTATGGGTCAATTATGCTCTGAATTGGACCCAACTTGACATCACAGAATTGATGACATATTTCTTTAAATCAAACAAATCTTTTCTTGGTAGTGGTGTAAACTTGAAGTAAGCTAGCCTCACAGATTTCTCCTTGCATTACTGAGAATGAGAACAGCTCTGGGTCCAACACATCAAATTTGAAAGACATCTCCAGGAAAAGCTTGTTTCAGTTTTAGAACATTGGGGATGGTAAATAAACAGTATTTACTTTAAAGGCGTCTCAGAAGTCTTAAAAAGTTATGCAAAGCTTTTAATGACAACCAGTATTTCCATAAAGGGGAATGTTATCTAGCAGAACATTGTGTCTCAAAACTTGCCTATCTCAGGCAATGCCATTATCTTCATTTCTCCCTGGAAAGCAGAATTGCTGGGAGGCTGAAGGGCAAATAGATCAGGCAGAAAAGATTATTGTGAGAGGCAGCTAAACTCATCCTCATTTTGTCTCACATGGCAAATAAAGATATTTATACAACCACAAGATCTTTCCCCAAGTTTTGCCAATGCTGGTGAGAAACTGAAAAGTAACTTACACATTTTTTGTCCATTAATGAGATTGAAATACCTGCAGGTTGACCTTATTTCTGACTGTGTGTTCAGGAGTGGAATTTTCTTTCACCACACATCTGTTTTCAACAAGGTGGATACTTATGAGCATATGGATGATTCTATATGTAGTGATATAGAAACTAAATTGGAGTGTGTTTGAAATACTACCTTATGAATTTCTTCCCTATTTTCTAATTCCTTTTTCTAGTGACTTTTCTTTTTAGGTGTGTGAAGGAGGTGATGTATAATTCCTGTTGTCTTCTAATATCTGTTTTGTCTCTACAGAGCACATTTGAAGGTCTTTCCATTAGTATTACCTCCAATATAAGATGATACTATTTTTATAAAAATTGCACTCTTTTGACAGAAGATGGTTTGAATTTTTAATGCTGCTTGCAGTTCTTGAAGCCTGGGCAGACAGAAAGTCCAGCTTGTTAAACCTAATAGCATGTGGAAGCTCTAAAGAAAACATGAACCCTAAAACTAAGATGTATATCATAAATGTAATAACATAATTGCTTGGTTAATATATCATACTTTCTAACCAATGATGTGTGTTGTGATTAATAAAATAACCTTGCATAAACCAGACATTACAGAGATTTAAGACTGAAGTTTAAGAATGATGAGCATTTAAATAGAAAATATCCCAGAACACTATGACGCATAATGGATGTAAATTAATATATCTGTGAAGGATTTCAAATATAAAAAGAGATAATTCCAAAAAGAAATACATCCAGAAAACAGCTTCTGCCAGCTCTTATGGGATTTACAAACATTTCAAAAGGTTCACTTAATTTTTACCTCATTCATCTTCATTCTCACTTAGCTTTGCCCTGAATTTGCATTGTTTAACTAAGAGATGATTATTATAGATATCAAATTTACTGTGAAGAAAATTCCAAAGTGCTAGCTAAGACTTAGGTATATTTTAGAAAACTGTGCAAGCCTGTATGTGCATATCTGCCTTTTCTTTTTTTTAATTCTCTACATACCAGCATGAGAGCTGGCTCCTTTATGCTGGCTGCTATTCAGACCATGGAATTGAAATAGCAGCTAGAAATAGTATACAGGATGGAGAAATGCCATAACCTTTCTTTCTTTCTTCCAGCCATGCATCCTATGCTATTCAGATGCTAAAGAGTGACAGGAGAAGTCACAGAGTAAAGTCTGTACTACCAGAAAAGGTATAAATAGGAGTAGAGCTTGTTAGCCTGGAAAAGGGCTGTAACCTGTTAGGGAAGTGACATGAATCACTGACTGAAGGGACCACATGTAAACCAAAAATCTAAGTGTTCCTTATTAGGTAGTCAGTTCTGAATTCTTACTAAACCTTCATCAGATTAAAAATAGCTACTTCTTTTTGAAGTCAGATTAATAGATCTGACCATGAAAGGATAAGAAAATACCCCTAAAAAAGAGGCACAGAAGACCAATTTTCCCACATCATTGTTGTTTGGCTGCCTAATTCGGAGTTTCCATCTTCTAGCTGAGTAAGAAGCGGGGAGTGGGTGCATTCCTCTTTCTTTAAACCATTTTACTCTTTATAATCTTCAAATTTTTTAAACATTGAATATTTTTTGGAACTATGATTTCCCACATTTTGGTACCCTGTGAAACCTTTCGTGGTTTTGAACAGAATTGAAACCCAGAAATTGCCAGACTAATCAAATCACCTGCTACAACAAATTCGTGTTTTCTGTTGACATGGGGAAAGCAGCAGATATTGTTTGCCTGGACTTCAGTAAAGCATTCGACACTGCTTCCAACATTCTTCTGCTGGACAAACTGTACAATATGGATTGGATGGGCAGTCTGCAAGATGGGTAGGAAATTGGCTCACAGGCTGTTTGCAGAGAGTGGTAATCAATGTTTTTTACTCAGGCTGGCAGCCAGTCACAAATGGGATCCTCCAGGGACCCATAGTGGACCCCACAGTGTTCAAAGCCTTCATAAATGACCTGAAAGATGGATTGAAAGCACCCCCGTCAGGTTTGCTGGTGACACGAAATGAGTGGTGAAGAAAACATGTTAGAAGAGAGAACCATCTGTGTGGGTGTCATTTTTCTCCTTCTTAGTAGCTGGTGCAGTGCTGTGGTTTTGACTTTCAGTCTGGGAACAACTCTGATAACACCGATGGTTTTAGTTGTTGCTCAGAAATGTTTACTCTGACCAAGGACTTTCTCAGTCTCATGCTCTGCCAGGGAGGAGGGGAAGCCGGGAGGAAGCAGAGACAGGACACCTGACCCAAACTGGCCAAAGGGGTATTCCATACCACAGCACGTCATGCCCAGTATAGAAACTGGGGGGAGTTACCTGGAAGGCCCAGATCGCTGCTCGGGTCGGGCTGGGTATCGGTCGGCGGGTGGTGAGCGGTTGTGTCCTCTCCCCTTGTTATTTCCCTTATCATTATTATTGGTAGCAGTAGTGGTTTGTATTATACCTTAGTTACTGGAATGCTCTTATTTCAACCCGTGGGAGTTACATTCCTCTGATTCTCCTCCCCATCCCTCCAAAAGGGGGGGAGTGGGCGAGCGGCTGCGTGGTTCTGGGTAGCCAGCTGGGCTTGAACCACGGTACCATCTTACAGAGAGACCTGGACAGGCGGGAGGAGTGGGCTAGCAAGAACAGTATGAACAAAGGCAAGTCCAAAGTCCTGTAGCTAGGACAACATAACCAAAGAGCCCAGTACAGGCTAGGCTGCTGCAGCGATGAAGGGAAATTGGATCCTGGGCTGCATCCACAGGGGCATCATTCTCAGATATAAAGAAGTGATTATCCCACCCTGCCCAACACTTGTCAGGTTGCACCTGGAGAATTTTGTCTCGCAATTCAAGGAAGATGTAGGCAGATGGGAGAGGGTCCAAGGGAAGGCCAAGATGGCTTTGAAGATAATCAAAGAGCTGGAGAATAGGTGCTTTAGCAAAAGATAGGATTCTAAAGCAGCTGGACTAGTTTTTAAGAATATAATCAAACACTAAAAATTTTAATTTCTTGGTGAAATGAAGTTGAGAAAAATGTATTTTGAGGTATGAGTGTTACTTTTCCAGCTTCTTTTTTCCCCCCAATTTCTATCCCATTTCTAATTATTGAGTTTTAAATATGTCAGTTGCTACCAGCACTAACAAAATACCTCCCAGCATATGGGACTGATAATCATGATTTTCTTAAACTTATCACATTATGGGATTGCGTGCCACTGTACCTATCCAGCAGTACACGGTGTTCATCTGAGCAGCCCAGCTGACATAATGAAATATAATTATTCTTTTCAATTGTTCATTTTAAATGTAATTGTATTTTTAAATTACTGTGCAATTTAATAAAATCATGGACTATAATTGCCTTCTTTCAACTTGTATATGTTAAAGAATATTATAATTTTCTAAACTTCTATGCATTCCTCTGTCTTTAAACTTAGGGTTAACATAATTTGAATGAGTATCTAGTTATTGTTGATTCTGAGCCATCTTGCTAATTTACTGACTGTTCTGAGAATAAACTGTGGTCTTTAAATTTGACATCGTTTCTGAAGTAAATCCACTTGAAGTCTCCATACTATGAGTTTCCTAAATCTTCCCAGATTAAACATAGATTCTTACTCGATCATGACTAACAGTGCTCCCGAAAAGACAGCACAGAGCTGCACCGTAAATGGAGAGCATTGAAGAAACTGAGAGAAAAGCCACAAGCATTTTCTGGATCAAAATATTTCTATAGATGAGAAACAGATTTCTTAGCTCCTGTGCTGGCCTGTCTCCAGTGGATGGTAGTTTTAACTGTGTAGCTTAAACTGAGTGTCAGTTTCTGTTCATATTTGCCTTTGGCTGTAGAGATGGTGAAGTCTGTTCAGGTGAAGTCTGCAGACTTACCAAAATACCCACGGAGAGAAGCAAGGGCAACCCTTGGATTCTCCAGTTTCTTTTATTGTACAGTGAAGCAGGATCAGACTTGCTTTATCACCTACTGAGTTATTGTTCTCAATGCATTTTTCTCAAAGTGGACAAAAAAACCCATAAATCCATAGCACTTCCTGCTTCGGAGTCTTTACAATGGAGGAATTGGACTTGCTGCTATGAAACTGAACTTGTAAATTTCCCATTCAATAAACATAAAGATTTATGCCTTGAAACTCAACTAGTCAAGAACCGACATCCAGAAAGGGGAACTTTTGAAAGAACAAGTGCTTTGTTTTGTTTCCAAAATGACTTTAAGAATATAATCTTGGAGATATTTCCCATGGATTGAAGTGGAGCCAGATTCTTCTCTCCACAGCCCCATGTCCTGGCAGTAGAACTAAGTCCCTGAATATTTCAGATTTCCTGAATGGTTCTGTCCTCTGTGTGGTTTATAAGAAACAAGTGGTCTGCTTTCTGTGAAATGGGAAGAATCACAAATGCGATACTTCTGCACCAGCTCAAGCAATGTCCCCCTGGCTCTACTTTTAAGACTCTCATATCTGTAGTGCGTAAATCCTTTTGAAGATCAGTTAATTCGTCTTCATCATACTCCAGGTGTTACTCAGGCCCTAGCAGAATGATAAAGATCAGACAAACACTGTTTATGTGTTGAACCACATTTTAGAGGTCTGTGCTAATGATTTAACCAAGTTATCTATTCTACCTCCCTGTATTCTCTCAATTTCTGATTTATTAAAAGAAAAACAGAAAGTAATCTTGTAATCTTTCTACAAATGTCAAGTATCAAATACTTAATAAAATCTTTTTAGAGAGAGGGAGAGAATAAGAGAACTTCAGAAATTACTTTTTTTAATAACATGCTTTTACAGTCCCTGTTTCATACTCCCTGTTTCTGACTCCAAGGAGTTACATCAAAATAAACTGCTAAAGGATAAACCAAACAGTTAGGAATAGATGCATGTCTTTAAAGACAGGAAGGCTCCCTGTGGGGAAATATCCTCCATCTCTATCAGGCTGGGAGTTCACTTTTACCAAGTTTTAGCATGAGACTAAATGGTATCTTCAGGAACGTGGAGGGATGGGTTCTCAGCGATCAGAAATGCAGAGCAGAAGAAATATGTTGTGAGCAAGACAGATGACATCCTCTCCCAGAAGCACCTGGGAATATGGTAGGCATTAACTGAAGTTTGAATTTGAGCTGAGAACTATGAGTCTGTGTCTTTTGTTCTATGAACCTATTTTTGTAAATACTTGAGAGAAGACACATCTGAATTTTCTGTTCTGAAGGTGCTCTTGCTATGCCTTTTGAATATATGAAACACCAAATCCTGAAGGAAAGCTCTTAAACAGTAATCTGTGCTTTCATTGTTAACATGATTAAAAACCAGTGTACTACAAAGAAGTAACATAGTCTTAAGAGTTTGCCCACATATTTCATCTTCCAGTCAAGTATAGAAATCCATGCATGAATTCTGGAAAGCTGAGAGTTGAGCTGTCAGCCTGATGTTTCCTACCCCTGGCAGCAAGATCGTTTTCTGAAATAAATATTGGCACAATTTATATCACCAAGTTCTGGAGTTCAAAGAAGATTCATTTCGCTGAAGGGGTGCCAACCCATAGACCCTTTACTTCATCCAACCCTGATGCAGTTCAGACATGGCTTTCTTGAGAGGGGAATGTCCCACAACAAGGCTCTGTGGTGCAGGCAGTCTGAGGCCCCAGGCCTAGGCAGTCCCACATCACAGGGGAAAATATATCCAGGTGCCCTTCCTGCCCTTCATAAGATTAACTTTGGGTGTGTTAATGCAATTGGCCTTATGAAGACTTAACACCCGGCTCTGGAAGGCTGAAGAGTTAGCTTCTGCTGATGCATCATGATCCCCCTTATTCATGCCACCTTTTCATTATATTTTCACCTAGGAATTTATATACTGAATCCAAAGCTACTGGGTGGTTGGTGTAAACAATGTAAAGTTCAGTCACCAGGAGAGTTAAGTGTTGTGTCCCACTGGCAAAGAGCAAAGAAAGACAAGATGCGAGCAGTGTTTGAAGCCTCTGCAATGGCAGGGAACCCATTAGGAGAGATACACCCAGATGATCATAGCAGGAAATTCATGACCTTGCTGTGTAGAAATATAAAAAAGTCCAAGCTTTTCCCTCCTCCTCTTGAAGTTACTTTTGTAAGTGGACAAGAACTTCTTGCCACAGCTTTGTGCTGTGAACTCATGTTGAGGCAATTACCTATGATCTCCTCTAAGTCCCTTTCTGAATTACTTACGTCCAAGACAGAAACTTCTACAGCCTGCACTCTGTGTTCCCAGCTATCTTATGTTACATTTGACTGTATGAAATGTACTTTTATTGCTTTGTGATCATTTACCAAGTGATTCAAGTCTCCCTGTAACAGTAACCTGAGTATTAAGTATGCTCTTTGATCTTATCAGTTACTGCGCCAGTAAAAGTCCTGTAGCTTTGGCTCAGTTACTGATAAAAATAGGGGTCAAGAATCAATTCCCTGTGGCCTTATGGCTAAAGCCTGACTATTTTCTCAGAATGAACTGTATTTTGAGATCCATCAGGGGACCAAGTTTTAATTCATTGTACTGTCTCTTAGATCCAAGATCTTGAGATCTAAAATCAGAAACTGAGTCTAGGAAAAATCCAAATATATAACAATATAAATCGACTACTACAATAAGACCTAAAATCCTGACCTAAGGTTCATTTGAAAAGACCTACTTTCCATGAAATCAGGCTGACTGATGCTGAAAATTTCCATAGTCTCTAAATTGGTTCCATATTTTTTCCAGGAATTGATATCAAAGTCCTCCACAATTCCCGCAGCTCCCAATTTTATTCAGTTTTTTAATCCTGGCACCCCTCCAGCCCTTTGAAATTTCTATAGTTTTCAAATGTTTATTAATTATGAAGAGTAGCAATGGATATGATCAGAGAGAAAGTTTTTCAGCAGTTTCCTCTAAGACAATTGGATTTTGGTTATTCTCTCCTGCTCAATTTGATTGGCAAAGCTTTCATTTTACTGCAGTTGCCTTCTATTTTTATATTGTAATAGGAGGTGAATGTTCTGTGCCCTTCACAGCTCTGTAAGGGATGGATTTCCCTTGCTTGTTAATAAGAAAATTTACCAACCATTGCTGTTCCTTTAGTATTCCTTACTGATGTTTCTTAATTTCTTGCTTCTATGATCCTTGTTATTTAATTTTCTCCTTACATGTACTTTAAATGTAGGTTACGTTATATCACTGCTTCTATATGTATTTGTAAAACATCAGGACTAGAATCTTTTGCTTAGATACCTGCACAGCCATTTCACTTTTGTAAGCCTGGGAGATAGGTCGTACCAGAGCAGGAAACAGTGTACCTCTGTGAATCTGTAGCAAAACTGGTCCTATCCAGGCACAGACTGAATATTTCTTGTCAAGCACAAGGTTTTTTTTGTTTCTATTGATTATGCAACCAGGTCACACCACATTTCTTGTTTAACACATGCCACCTGGTTTACCAGTCAATCATCCTGGCAGAGTTTTAAGAGTCTCTTCTTAAAAGTCTTCTAAATACATACACTAATGGTCAATCCTATATTCTTTATGCCTTATATAAAGCGGGTATCCAGGTCATCTGGATAATAGTTGGGAAACTGCTAATTTTAGGTCCAATTTGAGTGACAAATTAAAAAATAAAAAATCTTAGGTTTAGAATCTGAGGAAAACTTGGTCCTGACTCTCTCAAAGATGAGGAAACACCTTTGGGTCTTTCCATTTATTTATTTATTTATAGGAAATAACCTTGGAATAGTTTGACTCTATTGTTGTTTGAGATTGCAAATCTTGAGTTCACTTAAAGCTTCAGTCAATACTGCTAGGCCTCTGCATTAATCAAACAGCAGGCTTGGAAAACACACAATAAAAATTTTAACCATAATCTCTTGGTGCCAGTGGGTCGGAAGCACCCACTGTTAAGTGCTGCAGCATTTGGCATCACTGCTGAGGAGTCAACCTCCGGGTGCCACGGAAACTTATTAACTTAAAATATCTGTCTGCTCTCTTTCTCAGGTGCAGTTCTGCAGCTCTTAAGGTAGTCACAATGGACTTATTGTAAGGCTAATTTTGCCGTTTCAGAGAAGAATTTGTTGTCATAGCAGATTGCTTTTGTGTTGCTGCTGGACTTTTGCCTTCCTCAAACCCTTAACTTCGCTTTCTATATTTAGCAGGGAATAAGGAAAATACAGGCCCTTCCCTACATGGATGTGCTGCTGTGTTTTATTTTCTCTGAGTTGAAGTGGTGTCAGGCCTAATGCTTATTTATCATCCTTCCACCATTTTTCATTTTCACTTTGTCCCTTTTATTGCCAAGTGCTCTCCTCAGCAAGACATACCCAACATTACCGATCCCTCTGCTGTCTCTACAAGGCACTTACAAGAGGCGTTTGATGCAATATGCATCAAACAAAAGCAGTGAAGCATCTAGGTGTCAATCACAGTCTGAGATTTTTGTGATATCAAACTCACTGATACTCCCTGGCAAACCTGAGGGAGGTTTAACTCGAGCCCCAGGATGAAATGCAGCAGATCCTGCAGGATGAGGGCCTGACCAGCCCTGCACGTGTGCTCACTGCTATATCCCCACCAGAGGAGAATGGGCTTGCACCCTTGGCAGCGCAGTCTTTGCCTCCAGGCCAAGACTTTAGACTGCACTTTTGCAGGCAGTTGATTCCTTTTTTGCTTCTCAGTAAAGAAGCAGATTTCACAGTGAAATCTGGACTTTGTCCAGCTGTACACATGAACCACCCAGGTCTGCATTTGTCTCCTGTACATGAAAAATAAAAGACTGGGTCTTAGTAAAGGTTGGAGAACAAACAAAGGGAAGACACTTTAAATACTGAATAACTGACTGAGGATCCACAAGTCCAGTGTTCAGTTCTTTGGAGATATTTGGATCCTTAAATTTACAAGTATAGCTGACTTTGCCTAAAGGTGACTTTACAATGACAGGTGAGAAGAGTGGTTTCAGCTGATAGCAGCAAAGTAAACTGCAGTGGGGATGTGTGCGGTGCCACAGGCATCACACAGCCTGGCTGAGCTCCTTGGTTCTCCATTGAGGTCCTCTATTTCCCATCAGTCTTGAATTAGCTACTATCAAAATCCATGAGGTCGGCGAGAAGGTATTATTCTTGCTCTCAGTAAGGTAATAAGGGTTTTTTTATAATTAATATTTAATGGGAGTGTGTTTGGAATCTCCAGGAAGTCATTAATAGTTGATCTACTTAAACGGGGGTTATCTGGATTCATCCCATTTACAATAATTATGATATGCATAAGCTTGTGGGCAGCAACCACAAAGGATACTGGATTTTGAGCCCTGAGGGGAGCAAAAGCTTATCTGAATGAGAAACAGGTTTCTGTGATTCATAAAGGATGGGAAATGTACTATCTGAGAATAAATGCAGTGTATAAATTCATACCTAAAGCTATTAATCTTTGTGTTTAAACTTTTTAAAAGCAAATTTATTTTGAACAAAGTCTTCATTTAGATGTTCTTTCATTGCTGCTTTCTGAAGTATAAATAGGGTACAAAGCTCAAGCAAAACTTGTTCACAGTACAGATCAGCAGACTGCAAAGCAATTCCAGGAGTTGATATCACAGGTGACAGCATCACTAAAAAGCAAAACAAATAAATACACATCCCCCCCTCTAACCCTCAGGCTTAAGCAATCAGTAGAGAACAGAAATGGATACTTTAAAACAAAAAAACAAACAGATAGCTTATTTATCCAAAATTGCATCCTTTGATTGAATGCAGCTATTTGTGATGTTATGCCAAGTTTGGCAAATAGCTCCACCCCACTATAAATATTATTTTCTGAAAGGAAATATGTCATTTTGACAGTTTTTAAACCAGGTATAATTTTTTTTTTTTTTGTTTTGCATCAACATTCTTTAACTAAATATATCTATCATAAATGTTTATAGACTTTGTTTAGAAGATATTGAAGGTATCACTTAAGGTGGAATAAAATAGAATTTATTGTTCTTTTTTATGAAGAGAACAAATGGAGTTTTAGTTGTATTTTTTCTAATAATCTGAAAATTCACACATTCATACACCAAGATGACAAAGTACTCTGACGGACCAGCAAAAATTCACCCTAGATACAGAAAAAAATTGGTATCCTACAGCTTATATCCCAGGTGACATAAGGAAGAAGTTCTTTACTGTGATGGTGAGGCACTGGAACAGGTTGCCTAAAGAAGTGATAAATGCTCCATCCCTGTCAGTGTTCAAGGCCAGGTTGGACAGAGCCTTGGGTGACATGGTCTACTGTGAGGTGTCCCTGTCCATGGCAGGGGGGTTGGAACTAGATGATCTTAAGGTCCTTTCCAACCCAAACCACTCTATGATTCTATGATATTGATGCTTATAAGAGTTAAAACAGAATATCTGAAACTCTCACTGAATTTCTATAGGGGAAGTAGTTCAGAATTTTGAGCGATTTAAGGATGAGAACATAAAGCTTAAAATCTGTGAAAAGCACCAAACTTTTTCTGACCTTTTGCAGTGTTCTTAGCAAGCTTGGCTGCTACTGGGAACATACGGTGTCACTGAATTTATCACTGTTTACTGATTTAGGTAGACTCTGGATAGTGACCTCTTTGCATGCAAGCTCTGATCCTCAGTGAGGAGGTGGAAGGCACTTGTCTGGGCTTCAGTCACCCTAAATTTTGTCTTGGAGTGATGCCCTTAATATTGTTAGCTCCTATTAGCTTCCAGCTTTTTCTCTAAAGGAACTTAAAAAAAGGGAAGGTGGGAGACTCAAGAGTTAAGCTCTAATCCCTGACCAACAGCTTTCCTAGAACAGGGCACTGATCTCTGCTGGTTCTTGTGATTGGTTTCATATCTTGTACCACCAGAATAGCTCAGAAAAGGTATATTTCAATAATGAAATATAGCTTCTTATAGTCAAGAGAAACCAGTTCAAACTTATGCCCAGAAAGCCAAATCATAAATTAATCTAATGACAGAGAGATGTAGACTAAGAATTGTGATTTTTTATTATTTTTTAATAAATTTATCCAGCTCTAAAGATCCCAGGATATTGCTTTCTTATCACTATACTGTCTCTTGATATATTGTTTTTGCAGCTTAAATTTCACTGTTACAGCTTCACAACTTGGAATTTGTGGTCCTGGTCTCATTTCACCACTGAGTCATGACATTTTTGCAGTGTGTATTGTTAGTTGCCTTTACTGCTATTTGCTGAACTGGAGCACCTGCTTCTGTGTTTCAAAGGAGTAAATGTGAAAGTATTGCTGTTGGTAGAAACTGAGCTTTGCATCTTAAGGTCCTTTCGAACCCTAACCATTCTATGATTCTATGATTTTAGTCAGTTTCTGAAGTCCTCCAGTTTTGAAGCTGCTGCTGTGCTCAGAGAACACGAGGAACCTCAGGCTGAAGTTTCATCTGGATTACAAGAAAATCTGATGACCCGTGTCAGTATACAACATATGACAAGTGTCAGAAAATGGCAGGAACTGCTGTGAATGTCACAGGTATTTAATGAAAAACTAGTAAAACAGAAGAAATATTACTGTATATGGTCCTGGTAAGTACTATGGCATTATAGTCAATACATGCTTTTAAGTGTTCTATCTGTACCTGGTAAATGTATCAGAAATGAAGTCTTTAATTGAAAAGAACAGCAACGTGACCCTGAATTCATTAGAATTGAGCATTTTCCTGGTTTAATCATACCTGTAGGTATGCTAAGTAAAGTCCTGATTCAGCGACACACTTCATATTTGTAAGTTCTTTCAGTGTGACCTTGTAGAGTTTTGAAGAGGAAAAAGTGAAAAGAGATGGTATTGACTGGTGTTACGTGGCCCCCAAAGCAACTTTTCATTAGGTTGGAAGCTTTATTTCCATGGCAGAGCTGCTTCAATGCTGAAGGCAGGAATCTCAGAATTTCCTGTCATACAAGCCATGTTTTAACCACTGTGCTCCTGCTTCCTCCCTGTCTGGATCTTGCTCTGCATTCAAGGGAAACATGTTTTTGAAGAGAAGTGGTTTACTTCTCTTCTGAGACTAGAACTGTGGGTTTGAACGCCCTTTCTGGGCTTCAGATGAAAGCAAGGAGTCCTGATTTCTTGTTTACTCTTCTCTAACTTGACATTAAGTCAGGGATAAATTCAGCAACACCACCCATTATTACATAGGCTTTGTTTCAAAAACTGTTTCTGAGGACCCTGTGTCTGGAGATGAATCCTCAGGGTAATTAGAGCATGTCCACAGCACTGACCCCTCTCCAGGTTTTCCTGATGCTCCCTCCAGGGGCAGGGCAGGATCAAGCCATGCTGCTCTTTAGACAAGGATTTTTCTTGGCTGCAATACTGTGCTCTGGGTGTGTAGTTAATTTTCCATCCAGAAAAGAGACAGAGTACCCTTAGTCCGAGAGTTCTCTAGCTTGTGAGCTTAGATTTCCCTTTCTTGTTTTCTGTAAGCCTTTGGACACCAAGAGGGCTGGTATCTCACAACTCTCTGCTCTTGGGCACGCACTGCAGTGCTGTCCCTCAGCCTCCTGTACCTGCCCTTCTGCTGCCAGCCCTGTCTAGACAGGTGTGAACAAACGTTTTAAGGTCATCATTTTGGATGTGGTATTCCTAGTGTCCTTCTAAATCCTGTTTTGTTATTCCCATGCCCTTATTTGACTCTAAATCAAAAAATAGTGTATATTTGAGCCTTAAAGGTTAAAGAATCTGATTCATTTGACAGCAAAGAGTGTCTTTAGGGGATATGCAAGTCATATTTAAGTGCCTCTTATTTAAGAGGGTAATCTTTCATTTTCCTTTGGTTTTCATGATTATTTGTACGTTTATATGTTAATTTTCCCTCAGTTCCACAGGATTATAAATATTTCTTCCATAGGAAAAAATGAGGAAGCAACTGAGGGGTACGTGAAGTAGAGATCAAATTTAGGAGGAAGGTTTACTTTGAAGTAAGACTCTGTCATACAATATGAGTGTTGAGGCTTTCAAAATTTAATTTCCTGGGAGGTCAGTAATTGTGAAAGCCTGATCTCCACATTTGTAATCCAAGTTTCACCCTCTGGGGAAAAGGCTTGTGACTTAGCTCTTGTCTTTTGCAGTTTGTTGTGAGGGAAGGGTGGTGTTTACAACATGATGTAATGCTATGAAAATAAATACTCTTGCCTAGAGACACTATTTAGAGTAACTGGCTGAGAACAATTGATAGCAGGTGTAATCTGAGAGATGCCAATAGATATCGTGGGCTTTCCTATCTGTATGTGTTAAATTGACATGTGAAGAACAAGTTTTGAAGATGATCAGTAGGGTGTTACTTCGATAACTTGCAATTTTGTTTTATCCTTTGTTTTCCACACAATTTTTCATGGTACTGGAGCTCTTCTGTAGGGATTTTATCCAGTGTTCTATAATGGTGTTAAAAAGCAAAAGAGAAAATAGTGTAAGAATTTGACCAACAGAGGAAAACAGCACTCAGTGCATTACTACAATTGGGTTTAGATTTCTGTTTTACATGGCTAAGTAAATTTGACTTTCTGTATTAACAGCTGAAGTTATCTAGCTTGTTCCTTAGATCTTTTTGTGCTGGAAATAGGCCTTACAAGTGGAAAAAAGTGTTTTAATTTTCCTCCCCCAGATATATATTTATCCTTTTCTGTTTCGATCATCTCGCCAAAGAGATGCCAGAAGGCAAGTGTAGCATCTTTTCTCATCTATTGCCTTAGGATGGGGAGGCTGAATTGGTCGTAGGGTGATCTGTGCTGTCTTGAGCTGGCTCCTGTAGCTGTCTCCCTGCTGTTTTTCCTGGCTTCCTATGCCTACTGTCTCTAAGGATCCCAATGTGCAAATGCAAAGGTGAGAGGAAGTTTTACATGAACACTTTCCTACCTCCTCTGGAAACAAGTTATGCTGCAGTGCTAGTGCCACTGTTTTATTTTTGCTGTTTTTTCATTTTTCTGTTATTATTTTTGTTTCTTGTTCTTTGCTTTTTGGTGGATGACAAATCTGGTGTGCCTTAAATCAAGGCTCTTCTGCCTATCAAACTCAGTGAAAAGGAGAGCCAATCCCAAGTGCGAAAGAGTAGAGATTTTTATTGCTGACATCTGTAATCACTGAGGTTGTCAATTTCTTTTCCTCCTTACTCTGTTTTATTTGTGGGCATTTGGTTTTAGCTTTATTTTCTTTCAATGTCATTTTCCCTCTTCATGTACCAGGACTCTCTGAAGGTTCAATAAACCCCTCTGAAGATCAATAAATGATTTACAAAAATGACTCAGTTTTTAAGAAACTAACAACATAGAAAATTAGAGATGCCTCTGCAGAATACTAAAAAGGCTTGAAGGAAAGAAATGAAGGCAGATTTGTTCAGGGAATTATTAGCTGAATCTGCCTGTACATCATTCCCACGATTTATAAGGTAAGCATTTAGTGAAAGCACAATGTAACAGTATCTGTTCAATGAGTGAATAAATACTGGGCAGTCTTATATGACAGAATGACAACCTTTTGTACCAATGACCTCTTTAACAGAACTGATGCAAGGGAAGTGGTAACACCTTTTACCAGTGTCTTAACACAGCCATATCATATGCTCGCTTGTGATCATAGAGGGATTTTCTACGGAATGAAAGTATTGTTTTATTTGCTTATCTTATGCTTAGTTTGGGGTTTATTTGAACATTTAAAGGAACAGATTTCCATCACTGGGATTGCAGACAAAAATATGTGTGCCAGAGATAGGGAACTGTAACAAAAATAAAATGGGGGGAGAAGAGGAGGAGAGACGATAGGGCCATGAAAAGTGTTGCTGACTTATTTGAATAGCTAACTGAATTCCCTAAGTAAAATAACCAGCAACAAAAACTTTTCAGCTACCCAGCAGTGGTAGCTGCATTTTTTTTTAAATTATTACATGAATAAATATAAAATTACTAAAATGGTTTAGTTGTGTTTCTTTTTTTTTTTCTTTAATTTTCCATTGTTCAGTAATATGTTTTAATGCTTCATTAACTCTGATGATATAATCTAGCTTTGATTAGCCGGGATATGAAGCATCTGCTTTCAAATGTTACTGTTCTTCAAAAAATGCTCTTATGAACCACAGAAGTACCACCTGAATACAGCCAATATCTCAACTGTTAAAGGTAGTCCAGAAGAATTGGGATTTAACACATCAAGGACTTTACAATTTTGTTTCCTTGTATATCATGAACACAGCTGGAAAAATGGACAGACAAATGAAAACACTTCTGTTTGTTTAGATGAAGAGAGTATTATGCATGTGTCCTGGTCTTGGAAGGGGTAGGGTTAATTTTCTTCCTAGTACCTGATACAATATTGCACTTTGGATTTAGTATGAGAAAAATATTGATAACGCACCAATGTTTTAGTTGTTGCTAAGTAATGCTTATCCTTATCAAGGACTTTTCAGTCTCTCACACTCTGCCACTGAGGAGGGGCACAAGAAGCCAGGAGGAAGCAGAGACAGGACACCTGACACAAACTAGACAAAGGGCTATTCCATACCACAGCACGTCATGCCCAGTATATAAACTGGGGGGAGTTACCTGGAAGGGACTGATTGCTGCTCAGGTTGGGCTGGGTATCAGTCAGTGGGTGGTGAGCAATTGTATTGTGCATCACTTGGGGTTTGGGGTTTTTTTGAGGTGTTTATTTCTCTCTCTCTTTTTGTTGTTTCCCTTGCCATTACTTCTACTACTGCTACTACTATTATTATTATGAATACTATTATTATATTTTATTTTAATTATTGAACTGTTCTTATGTGAACCCAGAGGTTTTACTATTTCTTATTCTCCTCCTCAACTCATGGTAGAGGAGAAGGCAAGGAGTAAGTGAATGACTGGGTGCTGCTTAGTTGCTAGCTGGGGTTAAACCATGACAGCATGCAAGTGCTCTCTTTAACCTGAAGAATAGTCATGATGGGCTTCTTGGCTTCCAGAACATCCAGGAGTAAAACATCAAAGAAATTATACACTTCTTAAATTAACACAATTGGTTCACACTTCAAGTCCTGCCCAGCCTACTTGGTCGTTCTGTTCGCTGTAACTGAATTCAGATCATAATGTTTTTATTGTTATCAGAAGTAAAAAATCTCCCTCCAAGCAGGTTTCTCTAAACAACATACTCAAGCCACTCAACATCTAATAATGAAGTCACTTATATTTGTTCTCTCTTTGTTCTTCTCCTTTGAGGTGTTGTAAGGATGGGGTTTACTATAGCACTTTATATTATTTTTCAGTTCTGTTGTTGTAAGATTGAGCCATGAATTCAGTGACTTAGTGGGGAGATTTTGTAATATATTTATTACTCTTCTCCACATGATAGTTTTATTCAGGTCTTGTTATCACTATTTTTTGTACCCCTCTAAGAACAGAGAACTTATTTGTTCTTTTCATGTTATTCATTCTCAACGTGACATGGAAAAGAAATGTACTGTTGTGTTCAGAACAATTAAAGAAATTTCAGTAATTTACAGTGGCAACATTTACACTGAGAAGTGCCAGAAGACCACTCTGTGGCTCAGACGGAAAACAGAAAGGTCTGCGGTCAGCTCATAGGAGAAGATATTATGAAAGCAGAAAACACAGGCAGAAAAGAGGATGATACTGGCAAAGAAGTGGTTATGAAAAGTAAATGCTTTTTATGACCTACTGCTTAGCTAAATGTGAATTTTGGTTTTCCCCTGACTTTTATATGAATTCCAAGGAAATGGCTGGACAGAGACACATTGGCACTTTTGCCCACCCTGCCCTGCCCTGCCAAAGGATCCTGCTGACCCTTCACTTACCTTTTTCACTGGACTCTCTGTCCTAAGGCCAAGTGAGGTAAGGGCAGTAGGTGAGAGGGGAAGGACTCCTTTATCAGATCAAGTCCCTAATGGGAATAAAAGGTAACTGGCAGTAAGCTTTTCATAATCAGGGTCCTTGTTTTTAACAATTAGTATAACTTTTTATTATTAACTTTGCATTAGAGTAAGAGTATGCATGAATGCCTTCATGGCAATTACCTTTGTTAAAAACAGCAGGAACTGAAACTGCAACAAGCTGTGAAATCTTCAGGGATGCTGAAATCTGGTATTTCTAAAAATCTTGTGGTTTTCTTTGTCTGTTTTTAGTAGCTAATACTTCAAGTAAGCATAAAGATCACGTACCCTTGGTACAGAACTTAAAAGCTAACATGCAGGTGAGGCATAGAAACCATAACAAAAGTATCTTTATTACAATATGACTATACAGTCTTACTATCTGTAGTTGTCACACATCTTTCATGTGAATTAGAGAGGAAACAGGTACAAAAGGGCTGCAAAAACTGTTGAGGCTCTTTCC
>NW_009916922.1:54263-108803 GCF_000696875.1 Nestor notabilis
GAATTCTAGTCAAGACCAGTATGAGAGCAGAACACATATTTTTAATTAAATCAGTGAGTCTGATCTTGGCATGGAAGATGCTCTCCTATGGTTCTGTGAGGTCAGCTTATGTGTTTTGGAGCTATATTCTGGGCCTAGGCATGACTTCTCTCACTGTTAAATGTGTTCAGTTATCTTTTCATTAAAAACTTGATCTATGATTTTGCGTTATTTACTGTGGAACTGTTTTTGATGACATAAATATTATGACCCAAGACCTCAGAATTTCCATAAATAGAGAAGCTGGAAAAATTTAACTTACTTTTTTTTCAAACACAGAGTCAAGAAAGGAAAAGGAAAATTAGGTCAAATGGCATATGCCCAGAACACCAGAAGCCAATTGCTACAGTGTATGTCCAATGAGCAGCATAGAACTTGGGCAGTGCATCACGGAGGCAATGGAGAGAGGAGTTATGACTAACCCAGAGGTGTTAAAGCACCACCAGGGTAAAACAGTTATATAAGTACATACAAATGTGGTTTTCACATTTCTTGGACTTGGTGTTTCTTCTGGACCAATGAATTTAGTGTCTCCCACCTGATGCTTGAACCATAGTGCTCTTCTGTTTTCCTCCAGCCTGGAGATGAATGCCTGCATTGCACACTCTCTTACTGCATGTGCTGTTGAATTGCTGGAGTAGGTCCATCACCAAGCTACTTTTGACTGACCTGTGTTAGCTGACACTGGAAGTGAACTGGGAACAGTGACTTCTGATCATCTGGCGCAGTTGCTGCTAAGGACAGAAGTACATCCACAAGGACAGTGACAAGGAAACCTTAGCTGGTCCATAACATTTGATATAAGTAGAACTCTATTTAGGAAAATACATGGCACTAGAATACATTTCATTCAGTTTAATGCAAACATCTGTCACTTGTTACAGTTATTGCACGAATGTATATAGATAGTCACCTCCTTCCCTGAATAAAGTGTTTTCCTGATCTGACTTTCTGAGGACTCAGCTTGCTCTTTGCTCCTGTGTGTTTGGTGACAGTTTTTACTTTGTCTTTTGACTTCATGCTCCTCCCCAGCGCAATCTCTACCAGCTACACAAGCACACTCAGATTTACTGAGTTTCCCCTTTCTTAGCTTAGTGCTTCCACTCATGCTGTCTCTGATGCCTGGAAAAGTTCTAACTTGGCCATGACAGTTGTTTTGGGTTTTTTTAAGCTTTGCACGTTTACTTCTTTACAACTCCCTTACAGAATTGGTCCTATACTTGTTTGCTTAGAACTAGCATCTAACTGTTCTCATTTATGTCAAAATAGTATGTCTTCTCTTGCTTTTCTGTCTTATAGTACAGGATTTTCAGGAGTAATGCTTTTTTTATAGCTGTGATGGTCCAATGCATGGGAGAGTTTAAGAAGCTTTGACTGAGGTTTGACAAATAGATATATCTGGGGAGAAAAAAGATGCACAAACAATCTTCAGGTTTATATTTAGCTAAGGAATTTGCTAGTCCTTAAACAGACATGAAGAAGGACTCATGAGCCCTTGCTTTTTTGTTATTATTAATTAGTTGAATAAATGGCAATATCCCTCCCTACAATCCTTTACCTTAAGGATGGACTATGCAGGCCTAATGTTATTTGTGTGTCCATTAAGAAACTTAAAGACTTAATGGACTCATCCCATCTCACTGTTACTTCTGCCAACAGGTTTTTTGTTTCATTTTAGGATAAATTTCCTGTAAATGCTTTGTGGCATGTAAAATATTTCTTTGAGAATCTCAGATCAGCATATAGCTGTAACATTAGGAACACTATGAGGGTAGCCAAACATTTTGCACGTAATTGCTATTCACTAAGAACTAATCCTGTATGAAATCCCAAAACATTTTAGAATTGTCAACTTCTTCAATTTTCATAAATTTATAATGGAATTTTATGCTCTGATATTTTCTGCCTTCTTAACATTTTTACTGATACTTTCTTCAATCAGTCCTGATAGACATGAATTCATACTTTCTTACTTCTTTTTGTAAAAAATATGTAATTAGTTACATGAGAATTTGAAAAAGAATGGTAAAGATAGAAGATATAATATTGCTAAAAAATGAGAACTGAAAATATTGTACGCATGAAAAAATTTCTGTGTTGCATTTCAAGGAGCTAAAATTTTTCTTTTATGAGCAGATGAAGTCAAATCTGTAACTAACTGAGAACGAAAAATGTCATATATTTCAAAGTTTTCTGACTGTTTGTTTTTATTGTAAAACTAACTGAACATGGTTTTGAGTACATTATCTTTGGTTGCAGTTTCCACTAACATTTTATTGTTGAAAAGCTATTGTCAGTGTGCTGAGATAAGGCTAAAAAGAGCTGATGAGTATGTTTGTTGGCTGTTCCAAAGACTTAGAAAAGGAAATAATATTTCAGGAGTTTCTGAGTGAATATACCAGGCAGGATGGGATGTTTCCTGAGTAAGCAGGAATTTGTAGCCCACACCTGCAGGAATTGGCTCTGTACAGCTGTGCAGCTGAGGACTGAATTTTCCACTTTTCAGAAAAAGTTCAGTTTCCCCAGTGAAAGTTCAGTTCCTCCACTGCTCAGTATGGCAACTTCCCTGTCTCTGATGGCATGAAACATCCCTTAATAGAGAAGGGCATATTGTTTTAAGATTATTAGGTGCACGAGCTGCCTGCCGAAACCTATTCTGAAGTCAAAATGCCTGCTGAATCAGCTTCAGAACATTATTTTGCTTCTCCTGTAAGTTTTATGCAGCACTGTCTTTTTCCCTTCTTCTTCTTACTGTATTCTGCCTGCATTGTTCCCACATGGTTTCTTAAATCCAAGCTAATATCAGAGGATTAAAATATTACAATTAATTAAAATGATCACTATTAGTACAGACATAAGTAGTACATTACTGAATTAAAAACAGTAGTCTGATCCTTGTTTCAGTGAGGCAATACACTCACAAATTAAATGCACTCCAAAGTTTGCCCACTGGCAACCTTCCCTGGGGAGAAGCTGGCCGAGCAGACCAAGCCCTCACCCCTCAGGCCAGCACTGCGGGACCCAGCCCAGCCCAGTACACAGAAAATGCAGAGGAAACTCTGCCGCTGGCTCTGGGACCTGCAGAACTGCAGGGCTGGGAAAGATGGACCAAGGATTTTATGGTTTTATCCTTCCGATCAAGACATCTGTAACAACTTTGGCACTCTGTATGGTTAAAAAAGTCTACAAGCACCATGTCAATAAATAAAATGGCAAAGCTGGAGTCATGCTCAGCAGACCAAACTGACTGTGAAAGGTGTTCTCACACAGAAATATTGAACTACAGTTAAAAATCTGAGTAGAAGCAGGTAACATAAATTGGGGGTCACTTTATAAAAATATGATTTCAGGTCATAAAAGGTATTTAGGCCCTCCTTTACTTAAATCTTACTTAATGGGGATTTGGCGACTAAATAGCACTGAAGATCTGAGCCATGATCAATATTCCCTTAATCGCTCACAAAATCTTTAGCCTGTTTAGAGAAACTATGTCTCAGAAAGTCCTCATTCAGATTCCTGTGCCAGGTCTAATGCCACCATAAAGCTGCAGAGCTTTTTAAATGTCTAAAAGCTTCAGATGTTGAAGCCAAAATTACATTTTATATGACTCACAACCAATATATCACTTTCTTTTTTCAGTGCAGTTATTTCCTGAATAACCCTGCTAAGGCAAAATTGCACTGGGAGGAATGAGATACAAGGCCAGTGAAGAGGTTATATATTGTAAATAAGAAAGATATGCTTTTTATTTCAAGAGTAGTCTGATTTCTTTTTTTAGTGATCCCTATATATCCAAGTTCAGCATCCTCCTTTTATTGTCTTCACATACTTATTACTGATAACTGCTTTTCTTCTACATTTTATGTTAAATTCTGGGGAAAGAAGTTGTCTAAATTGTCTTTTAAAGGTACCTGGAAGTTTAATAGTTTGTGACTTTTAAGCCCCAAACCACTCAGAAATGAAGCAGCAGCTTATTACAAGCACTTGTCTCTTTTCTGTCTTTTCTGAAGTTTCTATTCTCTTGAGTGACTTTTAACAGCATTAAATCAACACCATCTACTCAAGAGTTGCCAGTCTAGTACTTTTTTTGCCAGATGATCTTTCTTTTAATCTGATTCTGTGGAAAGCAGCAGGGTATTCCAGCTCTACAATTTATCTGCAATAACAACAATCAAAGCTGTTATTTTCCTTAATCTGTAACAGAGCTCTGCTTTATTTCATGTTGTGGAATTTTCTTTCACTAATGGGCAGCAGCATTCCAGGCCAAAAGCTGTGACAATGACAGTAATGCAGAGCAGAATGGCCACTTCTGATGGCATTTGTATGCTGACTGTACCCTCAGAGAAACCTAATAACACTCAATGATAACAAATTTTTGGCCTCATAGTATCTGACAGTTTTCAATCTCCTGAGCATCTTGGTCAATCAGAACTCTGTGGCAGTGGCAGAGCTTTGTTTCTTTTACTTAAAATCTGAAAAAAGAAAAAATCCTGTGAGCCATAGATTCACTGTAGCAAGTTGAATTTTTATGTGTGATGGCAACAGAGGCTGTGCACAAGATAGGGCTTGAAGACATCAACAGTCAAGGTAAGTATAGCTGTAGTAAATTAAAATACTTCTATCTGCAGGTGGCTGTCCTACCTCTCTGCTGTGGTTACTGGCCCTGAGGTCAGAAGCAGTAAGACAGAGCTAAGATTTGCACCTCACTGCTACAGTTCCTATTTCAGGGTATTAGCTTAAGCCACTGATGAGAAGCTATAGTACACCCCACACTAACATAGTGAAGTGGAGCTGCGATTCTGACACCCTTACACAGGAATAACTGAATTATAGACAAAAGAGAGAGCAGACATGTCAGGGCAGCAGGGTCTTAGGCAACTACAGCTAGATTTGACATATTCCAGAAGCTGTCTGTTCTGGGCACAAAGGGTGGAAATAGTTAGACTGCTGGCTGGGATTTACAGCCATGAGCTGGCTCTGTGAAATTTCATCCAAACTGTGTAACTGAGGATGCCTCAGCCAGCCAGTGAAGAGGAAAGGCTGAAGGCACAGAGAAATACTTACTTCTCTTCCAGCAGCTCAGAAAACTTCTAAAGCTGGTGTTTATGAAAGACTGTCATTGGCAACCTGAAAGGTTTCAGTGCTGTAGCTGCCGCTGTGGGTTTGGATACTGTCTTGTAGTTCTCTCTTAAAATTCAGCTGAAAGGGAAGGTATCAGTATTGCTTTCCACCTTTTCTTTAACAGAGGACTTACAAAGGAAACACAAAACTGATTTCTCTGCTCTTTTTATCTGGAGAAGAGTTAAACCTACATCTCACATAACCCAGAAGTTGTGCTTTCACTTCCTGTTTTAAGGCAAGGATGATAAAAGTTTATTCACCACTTCTCTGTTGAAGTTGTGCCACTGTGTAGAAAGAAAAACAAGAGTGAGAGGGCCAGAGAAGGAGAAAAGAGTAGACAACTGGGAATGTAACTCAGCATAATGAATCCAGCCCTTTAACATGCAGCCTTGCCCAGGAAGAGGTCAGTTCACATACTGCTTCTGTATTTTATTCGTGGATTCTTCAGTGCAAAAATGCATAAACAATCCTTGGGGCAGGGAGCAGAACCCAAGGGAAGGACCACATGATATCACTAAAGAACTTCTTTGTGTTCCCTTTGTTTACTGTTTCTATGGCTTATTAATCTTGTGCTCTTTCTACAGCCATTAAGTGTACATGGTATATTGGATCTAAAATCAACATGCCCTGCCTACAGTGTGAGCCAGACAAAAGCCATGACATCAAAACACTGTGCCCATAAGCTAATTTACTTTTTCTCATCAGTACATACTAAGATGTCCTCTGGCTTCTGCTTGATTTTAACATTACATGTATCCCCACAGCTTTCCAGAACTCAAGAACTAGCTGTCACATCAAAACCCATGTTGGGGAATATGCTCCTAGTGTTAAGTCAAAGCTGTTAAGTGTTAAAACTAGCACAAAGTTGTCTGAATAATGTATTACCTCACCTCCTCCTGGATAAGTTTTTACTCAGAGATCTACATAATCTGTGAGGATTTCCTCATTGTGTACATGAACTATGTGACAACTCTAACTTCAAGGTCAGGAATTTGCAGCACCATAGGACAATAATGTCTTTCTTTCTAGGGTGAGGTATTCACCCCAGGAGACCACTGAGGCAGTGACAGAAGTATCTGATAAACCAGGAATAGGCTGTCCAAATCTCACAATCAAAAGTAGTAACAACGACATCCTAGTAACAGCAGTCTTCTCTTGCAAACTAGCCCTAGATTGTGACGTTGGTTACCAAATCATTGCTGGCTCTGCAAAGTGATACCAGAGTAATCATTGCAGTTAATAACAAGGACACTATACACAAGGTACAAATCACCTCAAATGCATTCTCTTTAACTATGTCATTGCTGAGCTTAGTGTAGTTGGAGCAAATGTTTTATGTGGCCAGAGCACATTTCCTGCATAGGCCCTTCCAAGTTCCTAAATGCTTGAACTCTCAGATTTTTACACACAGATTGTTTAAGCGTATGATGATTTTATTTCAATTGATACAGTGATGTCTCTCTATGTGATCAACGTCTGAACTTCGAATTAGGTGCTCAACAGGTTTATGTAGTGATTTTAGTTATCACTCACTTTGGCAGAGGTAGTTGCATTCCACTAAACACCCATATCTTCGGCTTAGTCAACTGAGTGAGTTTCACCTCCTCAGGAGCTGATGGTACCTCTTAAAGGTGAAATAGCTACCCAAAGGTCTGAATTGCTGAGCTCTTTCCACTAACTGTAAAGATTACCTCATACATCTATTTTTCTAATTTAAATGTCTCACCTAAGTGACTAAAGTTAAGTAGGATGAATCCAGGCCCAAGTGTATTTTTGGTTAATGTCTTAGTCACTTCTAACTACAACCTACCGACTAGTTACTCATTTACTAGCCTGGTGATGTGTAGTTGAGTTGTCTAATCCTGTCTGTACACAAAGATTACAGTATTTAAAACATGATGGCAGTTCTCCTTCTAACTCTAATGGACATCTGTGGATTTTCTCCATAATATATTTTCAGCTGTTTAGGTACTATAATTGGCAGTATTGTTGGTCTGAAAGACTGCATCTGTAATCTAGTACAGACGGTGTTATGTAAGTAAACACTTAATGAGCTTTTAAAATTAAAGGAGGAGGAATAATTTAACATAATATTGTTTGAATACAGCAGAATTCTGATTTACTGTGATTTCATAGTAGAAACAATAGTGCCACATGTCTTGTATTTTGTGTACTTGAGGAAACATGTCCATGGCAAACTAAAAACCAACATGACCTTTCTATAGAAAATTATAATTAAAGCATGCCTGAGTTTTGCTGTTCTTCAATGACTGTGATTTAGTTCAGTGGCTGATGAATAATAAAACATGCTGTTGAATTGTCAGCAAGAATGCAGCTCATCACAGTCTCAGAACTAGGACAAGATGAAATGTCCACCTTTTGGGCCGGCAACACATTATCCATGAGGCAAGTAGCTTGGGATTGTCCTGGTATGGTACATCCCTTTTTCAGAAAAGACTATAGAATAACCATAGAGGAAGGTGCCAGTTGAGTAGAATGAGAACATGCCCCTTCACAGATGTATTCCCATGCTGAACTGCAGCTAAAGACCACAGAGCATTGAAAAAGGTTGTAATTTTAATGATCTCCAAATAAAGGTGAAGTTTGTTAAAAATCTATCCAAATCATGAAATTGTGGCCTGTGATGAAAAGAATTTATCTCTGAAACCTTGATTTCTGTCTAGGGCAGAACCAATTCTTAATTTTAACTCTTCTTAAAATTTCAAACCTCCTGCTTCCCCTATAGTTGTATCAAAGGGCTGCAGTGATATGACCACCAAAATTAAATCTTTGAAAAAATGGTTAGGGCAGAAACACTGAGGAAATAAAGATCAAGAATGAAGACCTCAGTGTCCTTACCATTTTCTGCTGGTCAGTATAAAACATTTATTAACATGCTGACTCTTTTAAATGCCATTATCAGGGTGTTGTGCTCCAGTAAATTAGGAGTACAGTACCCTGAGCCTAGATACCAATGAGAGGGTGCTTTCCAGTTTATTAGCTAGCTGTGAAGAATGATTTCCTAAATTCTTTATATGGCCTATCTCTTATTTAGGAAAATAGTCAAAGGATGATACTTTACATAGACAAATCAGTGCATAAAGAGAATTCTTCATTTCGGTTAAGTCTATTTTCTCCTGTTTGCAACTCTTACTTCAAATACTTATTCTAGATAGAGTTTGGGTGTTTGCAGGAGAATTTATTATTATTTTTAACTGTGGTGTTTTTTCAACATCAATTGCAACTAATTCAAGAGAAAACTAAATTTCAACTTTGTGTAATAATGACTTTGTCTCATCTCATTCATTTCCATATAATCTGCATGAGGTCACCATACTGCAGATTCCATGTGACACGGGCAGTTGCTTCCAAGCTGAATCTTAGATTTCTGCGTGCTGTGTTTGTAGCTGGCTTTTTTATAGTGGGAAGCTCTGACGAGTTCTGTAAAGACAAGGAAGGGAGTGGCATCTGTTACTGCTTGTTTGCTGCAGCCAGCTTTTATAGCACCCCACCGTTTCAATAGTTTCAAGGAAAGAGGAAAATATGCCTCCTTCAGGCTTTACTGCATTCAAAATTAGCTGGTTTTATTCTTTCATTAGCTCAGCTCTTTCTTGTTAGCAGTTTCACATTGTGAAGAGGGCCTGATATTACATGTGTGGGGTTGTAATTTTTGTCAACTTAGTGATTATACTGCCTTTGTAGTAAAAATTCTCTATATCTTCTGAGTTTTAAACTGTCTTCTGCTTGACCTACCTTATGTCATATTTCTTTGGTTTCAAGAAGCAATAAGGTTTTCAGCAAGCAATAAGAATTTCATCTCTGATTCAAATATCACTTTTTATGAAACTTCTCTGTTTTTAAAATAGCCTTTCAAACATAATATTTTTAAGAGTGCCCTTAAATTTAAGCAGCCATCCCAAAAGGCACTGCATTCTATTAATAGCTCTTGAAGAGACAACTCTTGCATTTTTGATTTTGGCACAAAAATCGTGTAAGTATTTTCAGAGAATAACTTCTCCAATTAATGTAAATAGGATATGCTCAAATGGCTATTGTTCCTAGGAAGGAATTCACCAAGGTCATTTGATTTTTTTTGGATCATGAAACATTTTACTAGTCATCCAATATGAGTAGCTGGAAGTTGTTATTTCCAGATTTATGAATGTAAGTAGCATTGGCAATCACATTTCTGAAAAGGGGTTTGTTGTCTTCAGCATTTCAAGAGAAAGGCATGATTAGTGCACTGAATTGAAACAGGAGTTGGCTGAAAGTAAGCATCAGGTTAAGTAAAACATTTTCCCACCATTACTGGTTTCCTTTAGGTCTTTAGAGAACTATTACTATATGAAGATATTTAATACATATATAACTTTTCATAGGTTTAACCTAAAATATTTTACTCCCCTTCAAAAGAGGGATGTGGAAAAGATGTTGTTTACTGCTTCATTTTGTTGCTCCAATAACACAGCCCTGCATTGCTCTTTGCTATTCAGACATAATGGCCTGACATTACTTTTGATACAGCACCTTATCTTTCTAAAAGATACATTGCTTTCAAGCCTTTTTTTCTTAGATAATAATCATGATTAAAAAATCTTTGGTACTAGGGAAGGAATGCTGTTGGCTGAAGAATCTGTTTCAAATGTTGTTGAAGTGGGTGTAAGCCTTCTACAGTAGTCTTACACCTTTTACCTAAAGGTTTCTAGTATATACTTATAGATTAAAAATGCAACTCTTGGAAGCTAATTAATATATTTATAAGAACATCATATTAAAAAATGTAAAAAGTAAAGACAAGTGAGTTATTACTTCATTTTAGTCATTTTACATGTGTGTGTAGACTTTTGTATTATCCCACAGATGTGCTTTCACTGTGCACTGGTCTTATCCAAACAGATGACAGAAAACAAAAATCTACTGGAATTTCTTTAATTAGTTTGAATTCATTCATTAGTAAAAATGGCAGGCAAAACCATGCGCATCTTGGTAAAAAAATATTGCCTTGAAATAAGTAAGCATGGAGATACCTTTATAAAACCTGACTTTCTGAAAATAAGTCATAAAAATACTATTATTATCAATTTTTGTTTTAATCTTGCCTCTCCTCCTTTCTCCTGTTTCTCCACCTCCTCGTTCACATTTTAAGACTGTGCTGACAGCAAAACAAATTCCTAGGAGTAGTTTGCAGAAGGACATGATTTTGAGATGCTCAACTCTTCCTTCCCCTAACCCTATTATCAGGCTGCCTACCTGTTCTTAATTGCTATTTAATTAATTTAGAAAGAATATGTTGATTCTCTATTGACTAGGATTTTGAGAATCTTAAAACCAGCCAGTGAAAACTTTAGCTGGTAACTGAAAAGTAGAAGTTCAAATTAAGAATTGACATCAAGCATCTCCTTGCATCTCCTGGATGCACTTGCATCTCGTGGAGCCTAACTGAAGCAAATGGTGCTTTCATACACTAAAATACAGTGAGAGAATGTTGGCCTGTTGGTTTTCTATCCACTCTTGGCTCCTGTGGCAGTTTTCATTCTGAACATTTTTTACTGAGATAATATTTTGCTGTTTTTTTGAAGCACTGAGGCGGTACCTCCTGATACGGAGGAGTTATAGCTAGCTCACATGGCTGTTACTCATATTTGTATAGGAAACTTGGCCCTCAGAGTACACAATGGTACGTATAGTCTCCTCCATCTGCGCAGTCCCGGGAAATGATGCGTCAAACAACACCTACTGCAGGTATTTATTTCACAATATCCATTAGCTCTCATCATGCGTTTTGGTGTTGTTTGTGGTAATACTGGTCACTATATGTGAGTAGAGAGGAATAATTTCACATTCTTTGTGAATTTATTACTTATGTGCGTTAGTCACATATTACCATTCAAAAATACCTCTGCTGTATTTTCCTCAAGCTGCACAGCAATATTTTCAATTTCAGAGTGCTGCCTGTGTTATAAATGGGTACTTTGTTTCCTATGTAACAGAACACAAACATGTAACTAAGAGGGAGAAAACAATTTTTGCAGCTTATCCTTGGACAGGTTTCTACTGATTTAATTTGTTATTGCAGTTGCTGGAGTACAGTATTCAAAGGCAGTTCAGTCTGTGGCTTGTTCAAAAAATTTTGGACAATTTGAGTGGCTGCTAAACCATGCATTGTTTCTTCTCTCTGTAACTGCCTGATGCTCCTAGATACATGGGTAGGTTCTTGCAGCAGGGACAGCAGATGGCCTTGTATGCAAAATTTGTTATTGTTATTACTATTTATTGTTAATATTATTATTACTCCACACCGATATTTTTCTTTATGTCACTTATTCAGACTATAACAGCAACCAAAATATTCACGTGATTCTTCACTTGATAACTGCGATCTGGAAGTGTTTTACAGAGTATCATGAAAACACCAACAAATGGTGGAAGGATTATTATGAATTCAGATGAGTTTTAGTTGTCACATGTTTCTTTCTTTAAAATTACCAATACTACACTCCTCTCTAACCCTCAGTTCCCCTCAAGTCCCTGCACTTTCCCAGTAAGTTCTTATTTAGAAGACAATATATTAATCTGCATTTAAAAAAAAAAAAAAAAAAAAAAGTGGCCTTTATTTCCTTTATTTCCTGTGATTTTCTGCAATTTTCCTTTAGATTCAAACCTCTAAATTATATAGGGAAACATGGTGCCACATTCACATGCAAACTATTTTTAGAGAACATGAATAATTACACCAGATGGTTGTTTAATTCTCTTGGCATTATCTCTACTGTACGTTTATGGCTTAAAGTAATATTTCCTTACACTTTTTGATATCTGCGGAAGGTCATGGGTAAATCCCATTTCATTATTTACATCTGATCCCTTTTATAGACATATTTCAATGCTACAGCTGTCGGAGGGCTACAGAGATGCTGATCTGCAGACTTCTGAGTAAACGTTTCATCTCTAAGAGCCAAAGAAGAATTTTCATAAGAAAACATTACATCTTTGACAGCAGATTGTTAGTATTTTATATACAAAGGAGCACTACTTATTCTATGATTGCCTCCATTTAATATTCTGAGATATACTAAAATTACTCCTTTCGATTGCCTCTTCTTTTTACGCAGCAGTAAAAACAGGAGTGGTATTTCTTCACATTCTGTGTACCTTGACTGCTTTGTGAGTTGCAGAGGAAATTTCTGCAGTTCGGTCTGGTTGCTTAGTGAAATTACCTAGGCAATTACACCTTTCCAAATTCTTAAACATTTGGGCCAGTGTAAACGATTTATTCTTTAGGTGTTATTTCTGAAAGCCACAGATTGTTAAGCGTCAAAGTCAATTCAACTGATGTGAAAGGCTTAACAACACATATTCTCAGGGAGTATCTGGCTCAAGACTGTGGAGGATGAAAATTTTATGTCAGAAGAACTTTTGAAATTTATTTTTGTTCTGCTCTGGAACAAAAATAAAATCTTTCCAACATTTACATAGGAATGGAAATATATCAGGGTATCTGGCTTTGGCTCCAAAACTCAAGTAGTTCTGTTTAATAAGTGTATTTATAACCCATGATACTTAGAGTGATGGCCTTAGTTATGGAAGCCATCTGCTGTGCTTAATTCTTAAATTTTTGATGCAGCAGAAGGCAGAAAAAGCTTTTTTGTCCCCATACATCAGACTAGTGTCCTAGCTAAGCTATGGGTTATAGAAACATTTTGGCTCTAAGAAATATGTTGTTCTTGTATTTTCATTTTGCTAGAAAGGTTCTGATCAGATCAGCTAAGGTTGGGCAATGGAAGCATGTGAGAAATGAGAGGAATCCTGGTGATTTCTGACTCTTCTGAAACTGGAAGTGTCTGAGCAGCCCAGTAACTAGCTCCCACTTAGAAAAACTTGGCTATATTCAGCATAAAAAAAAAGCATATTTGACTGATTTCTCCTTCTATTTATCTCTGTACACCTGCAAGTTACGTGCAACAAGCAAAAAATTTTGCACTCTAATCAGCAATCGACCTTTTATTATCCTCACCCAGAACAGTGTGTCAGGGCTATGAAAAGAAACACAGTTTAAGGCAGTTCAGGGTAAGAGGGAAGGGAAGGGAAGGGAAGGGAAGGGAAGGGAAGGGAAGGGAAGGGAAGGGAGAAGTCATTTAGCACTGCTTGGCTAGGTTGGTATCAATATGAGTGTCATTTGTTCAGATAATTCTTGTGTTTAAGATTATAATCATTAGTATTCTGTTATTTCCTAAATGCTTGTGTTCAAGCACTGCTCTATGTAACAGGAATTTGATTAATTGCATAGTTAGTGTATTAGGTATCAAGAAAAGAAAATACGCAGTATTGTTTCTGGTTTACAATATACCTGACTCTCCTGTGAAAGCATGTAACTGAGATATGTGTGTGTAACTTTAACAGGCAACTCAGGAGACGTGAATGAAAGCATCAGTGTGTTTCCAGGTTTTATTGCAAAAGGGTACTGGGTTCAAGTTATGCTAGTTTATCTGTATGATTTATTTTCCTCTCCGTGTCTGTGCTACAGAACATGTGTTCCTCTCTATATAGGCATTGAATCCAGAGGGAGGGTAAACCAAAAACCTCAAGCAAATTCAGTGAAGGTGCAACCTCCAGGAAACCAGAGCAGCAGCGGGTCCTCCTTTAGTGGACAGAGCAGGCTTGGAGCAACTCAAGGAAAAGTTCTGCAGGTAAATGCCAGTTATGTAAATTTACTACTTGTCCTCCCTTGGACTTTCTGTGCATGTAAGGCATGAGTTCAGTTCTTCTAAGTTTATTCTTTTTCTCATCTTGGTTGGGAAACATTGCTCTACTCTAACATAGACTAACTTCTTAGCTCACATCAAACCTGTCTAGTTTATGCATTTGGGAAATATTAAAAAGGGAAAAGACAAAATGTGGCAACACACGTCAAGCTCATCAGTTCTGAACTAATCATAAATACATTGAGCAAGTGCGACACATTGATGAAAAAGGACCTTATTCTTGGCATATGGAGAAAAGAAATGCAGGACTCAGCCGCAAATGATGTGCAACACTGAAAACAAACTGCTGCTAGAAAATTATACCTGTCACTTAAATGAAAAATTCTCACCATCACTCAAAGCTAAAACAAATTCCACATCTTTGTCATTACAGTTCCCACATATATGACTTTTTTTATAACCTTATCTAAGAGATGTTGTTATTTTAAATAGAAATATGATGTATCCAGATAGGTTATCTAATTAAGTTTGTAACTGCAATATAAACTACAATTTAAAAGGGAGAAATATGAGCTAAAAAACAGGGTTAATTGGTGTTTAGATATCTAAAGTAACACAGTTGGACTGTTCACTTCACAGGGTTTGTTTTAGGTTGCTTAGAGCTAGCAAAACCCTCCATGCTGTACATTGTGGTGTGCAGTGTGAGGTCAAATGTGAATATCCTGTATGTAGAAACTACTAGTGTAATTGTAATAACCCCCTTGTTTGCTCAAAAATATAAATTTTCAACAAAGAGCACACTTGACTTTGAACCTTTTTCAGCACCCCTTAACAGGTAAGCGTTAGTACTGATATGTTATGATAAAAGAGTAATGAAGAGCAATTCACAGGCTTTCTTTTTTGTGTGTGTGTGTGGACATAGCAGGTCTTTTTTTTATTTTTTACTAACAAAACAAGGTTTACCAAAAAATTTTGAAGGTGTTCGAAAACTTATTACCAGACCTATGCCAGCTCAGTTATATTGGCAATTCTGCTTATCACTGTGTTCTAATAGAACTTCTCTCTCTACTTGAGTTTGACTAGGAATATACTGTGATGAAAACACATTTGGTAACCTGAAAGAAATCTTGTAGTTTCTTCTTATAGTGGGGAACTCTAGATAAGTAGTGTATTAGACGCTTGTGTCCTTTAATAGTGCTATTATTCGAATAGAAATACTTCAGGCAGTGCTGTCAATGTGATTGCTATCCACCATCCACCACCTAAAGACTTTTCATCTGGAGGCAGAATCCTCTGTCTTCACATACAAAAGAAGTCATTCTCCTTTCCCCTATATTGCTTTGACTATTATATCAGTTCAAAGAAACATTCCTGTTTGTCATGGTATTTGAGAAGCTCAGGCAGAACTTTCCTACCTACAAAGCACTACACTGTGCACATTGATCCTACTTCCCACTTAATGATGGAGAATTACCTCAAAATAACCTAGGAAGTGACTATACGGTAGCTTAATGCTGAAGGTTGAAAGTGCTGTAAGTGTGTCATAGCACAGTAATATTATTGCCTAACAGTAAACAACAGACCTTAAAAGACACTATAATTTTCTTCTCATAAAGCACTTTTACTCATAGTTCTATTGCATCTTCAGCATTTATTAAGGCAATAATGCAAATATTAATAATTTAAGCATGACTTTATAGTAAAAGCTGTAATATCAAGTGTACATCCACCAGAGTCACCTAGTTCAAATGAAGCCTGCATCTCCCACAGTAGGAGGAAATATATGCACTAGCTTCAGATTGCCAAAGTCAGTAGAGTTGCAAGTCATTTTCTATAAGAAGGGCCAAAATCAACTCTCCATATTGTTCCAGACAATTTAGGAAAAACTTCAAATAGCTATATCAGATTAGGAGTTGGACCAAATGGTACTGTGGGCAGGTGTCACTATCTTTTTTTTAAAGGGATTTATTCAGCTTTCCTAAAACTCATTTGAACAAAATCTGTCAATCTGTCTTGTAGGTAGTGTCTGACAATTTGATGGATGGATCACATTTGCTGACACTAGTAGAAAAGGAGAACACTTCTCTCTGCAGAAAAGGGCTACAAGATCTGTGTGGAAAGTACCTTCTTCTGTCAAGGCAATTGAAAGACTACTATAATAATAATACATAATGTTGAACAAGAGACAAAAGACTTAGAAGTTCATCCTTGGTTCTCCTAGGCTCTCACTGAAGACAGTGCAGCATTCTGCATGAAAGGGACTGACGTTTTGATTTCAGTACTGATTAGACAGGGATCTGCACTGCAAATAGAACAGAAATAGTCACACAAGCATACTGCTGGCAGCATCAACAAAAGAGGGGAGAAGTGACCTGGCAGAAGCAGTACAGAAACATGTATTCTCCCAGATGCCCAAAAGCTTGTTTGAGCTGCAGGGTACTGGGGGAATTTTGCATCATTCTCAGCCATTCTGGAAAACTAAAAATGTTGCAGCAAGGGATCATGTAACAGACCCACACCGACTCCAGTACTGACCAGTGCAATAAGGTTCCTCTGCAACACCAATTATGGAATAAAGCAGCAAAATCCTCTTCCTAGTAGATACTACTATATTCCCTCTGGGACATCTTTCTCTGTAACTGGCAACGCATGGCCTTTTATAAACACTACTAATTTTAAATTCTTTTTACTAGTTTGGCCCTGACACAGAAACTTGCTTTTTAAATAAATATACAGTATTCTAAAATTGTAACACAAGATATTCTAACTTTATCAAGGATTAAAATGAATAAGATATCTTACCAGGCTTCAGCTGTATGCCTGATTTCTTCTGCAAGTCACTTGTGCCTGCAGCACAGTCCTAAAGTCAGCAAGGATCCAGCAATGAGCAGCTCAACAAATGTGCAGGTAGGTTCCTATAGTAGCTTTTTGTTTTTATATTGCAGGAGTACCTCAGGCTAATGCCAGTATTTCTCCAAATCTCAACAGGCCATCCCCAGGTCAGCTAAGCCAAACACACTATCATCCCAAATGTTTTGTTTTGTAACATGATGTCTAGTCTCTGTCAAGGCCTTGTAAAGAGGCACATTCATTGTCCTTATTTATGGGTTTGCATGATGAACATGTAGCTTTCTGGAAAAAAGTTAGGTGCTTAAATCTGTGATGAGAAGATGCAATCTGGAAAGATCCATTTATCTGCCAGGAAATGCTGTACTGCATCTGTAACTAGGCAGATTTACAGTCAAAAACACATTCACACTTGTGAAGCCTCACTGGTGGAGAGGAGCATTTCAAAAGCATCTTTAAATGGAATAAAAAAAAGGAAATCCTGTGAAACACAACTATATTCCTGTAGGAAACAGGAGTTAAGAAATGAGCAGTTGGCTTAAATCAGTAATCAGGATGGGAGAATGTAGAAAGCTTTGGGGGAGAGTACGCGCTTATTAAAAAAGAAAATGTAGAACCAATACTGTTGTTTCAGTCCGCATTTACTTCAGAGAGGAGAAGCCAAGGAAGGGCAGGATATGGCAGGGATTGGGGTCCACTTAGAGAAAATATGCCAGAAGATATTTTAACATGACTTTCTAACCAGAAAACCCCAGGAAGTGAAACTGATGACTTTATGTCATGACACATTATTGTTTGGTTTATGTGTACCTGTTTCCACATATAGTTATGAATTTGTTAAAGAATTTTGCTTCCTTTTTTTTTTTTAATCTTATAATTTAAGTGTTATTGAATTATTTCCTGGAGGCTGCAAACTCCTGTGCATAGTGATGTGGACTGACCCTGAAGGTTTGGCATTTGCCTCTTAATTTCCAGTTCCTACCAATCAATGGTGTCAGTATCAGGAAGACAACTTTCTGACAGGTATTGAACATGGCAGGACAGTGGAGAATATGAACTTGACACGTTATCTAGAGCACCATGTTGAGAACAAGGGAAGAGTACAGTCATGATGGTCCAGAGGCCAGGACATGTTATGCATTACCAACATCTCTTCCTGACACTCCCCTGGAATCCTAACATTACACTGAAAGTTTTTTCCACTTGACACAGATTCTTCCCCCAATGACACAGAAAAGCTGTTTGTGCAGTTTTTTTGGCAAAGTTCAAGTAACTGAAGGCAATGGAATTGTAAGAAATTCAAACCGTGCATATATATATAAGTATATATACACACTTACAGAAGAAGCTATTAGAGAATTAAGTACATTTGAATCCTGTTTCATGACAAATGAAGGGGTGAAATGATTAATAACCAGATGTCCAGTCTTCTCCCCTCTCTCCCAGGCTTGGTCTCCTTTTATCATGAGCAACTACATGAGATAGATATAAAATAAATTCCCATATACTCAGCTTAGACACCACCACATCAAGTGAAACAAAATTGTCACTGGTTTATTTTAACATGCTTTACATTGTAAACTGAGTCTGTTCAGATGTTGCTATATATCCTGTCTGAAATGTCACAGTAACCCTTC
Organism: Nestor notabilis; assembly: GCF_000696875.1. Classification (NCBI taxonomy): domain Eukaryota; kingdom Metazoa; phylum Chordata; class Aves; order Psittaciformes; family Psittacidae; genus Nestor; species Nestor notabilis. The sequence continues at coordinate 72,610 of NW_009916922.1, forward strand.
TAGCCACCAAAGGTTAACTGGGCACAAATGTCTTATTACATGTCATTAGTGTCAAGACTGAATTTAAACCAAAAGAAATTACTTGGAACTTCTCAAACTGGTGACTGCCAAGCAGCCATACACTTTCTATGAAAGAGCTGGTGGTGTGTTTTAGGTTATGTATGTGATTAAAGGCTTATCTCCACAAACACAAGGCACAGAGAAGCACAATGGCAGTGAGGGAATCCCAACAACCTCAACAGCTGCTGTTAGTGTCCAAAGGCTGAACCAGCCACTGAAGAGACCTGTTTGTATGCATGTGTCTGTGTGCACTGAGGCAACTGGGAGACCATGGGCTCCAGGAGCCACCTAATGGGTAAATCATCTAAGGATACTTACTGGAGGTATCTGTAGTGCTTATTGCAGTGAGGGACACAATGACACAACACAGCTACTGGATAGACTGTGTGTCTAAGATCTGCTACTCAAGGGATCTATATTGTGTATGTCCCTATGTATATATATATAATTTCCACTAATTCATCTGTAAAAGTTGGTTGGAGAAACTGTCCAAGACTCGATCTGGAGTTTTAGAAAGCAAGCATTCTTTATTGCAGAGCTGGGCCCACACAAAAATCATTTCAAAAAGGTGAAAGCACCCGATACTTGCCGACAGCGGCTATATATTTAGCATACTCACATATATTCATAGATTTTCCAGGAACTAATTGTAATATTCGCATCCTAATTACACATGTGTTTTCTTGCTGACTGGGGGTCTTTGGTGGTCGTCAATAGTCTTCCTCGCTGTGTTTACTGAATGACCTCAGTGCTTGCACACACTTGCAAGGTCCTAGTGTCAAGTTAGCATTTGGTATGTCCTTGCTTCTGTTCTGCTCCAGTCTCACTCCACACTGGGCACCACTCTACTATCTTGAAGGCTGACACCCTTGGTCTTATTTACTGTCTCCTTAGTTGTTGTCAGTCCTGTGATGTTCCTTCCCCCATCAGACGAACATTCCTTTCTCTTTACGTGTTAGTAAGTTAGAACAGTTTGGCCTATTCTACTATGTTAAAGGAACACACACTATCATTAGTTTAAGATTTAAGCCTACATTACCCCACTTTGAGACTTATAGGATACACATATATCCTGTAAGTCTCATTCTATACACTTCACCTGTAGTTGATTCTAATACACCATCGTGACCAGCAATTACAAAATTGAATCATGATACATGCATGTAACAGATTATTACTACAATGATAGCAAAGAAGTTTTCTAGCAATATCCAATTTAGCAGCCAAGAGGTAAGTCCATGCCAGAATTCTTCAAATCCCCAGTTAGTATCATGTCTAACGGCCTGATGTAAGATCGTTGTCTGCTTCCAGATTTCTGCCGGATCTGTGGATATTCTGCAGCTGTGGTCTATTTATGTGTAGCAGCTTGTATTTATAACTGTACAAACCTTGGGAAGCTAATAGCAGATCAAGGACCATACAATTTTGCAACACTACCTGAGATAAGCTGGATACCTCAATCTGTAATGCCTGTATAGCACCTATAATGTTGTCTTCAAGATTTTCAATTACTGCTGATATATTTACAATCATCTTTTCTAATTCACTCACCCCAACCAAGGGAGAAATCATCTGACAAAACTGTGAAATTTTGTAGGACATTCTCCAATAGCATTGTGGGATTTCTTTGTCCTTTTTAAGAAGGTTCTTATCCATCCTTTTTCTATTTTTAGTGTTTTGATTATTGTAATATCCAGGAGTACAATACCCAATGTACATGTTCCAGTCCATCCTGGGGGAAGGGCTTTTCTAGCAGTATTATTACACAATCAATACAACCTTTTCCCTTCTGGAACATTCCAATAGCCAGTTGGGGGTCTCTTAATCCAGAGTTGCATTGTCCAGCTACAGACTGGGTAATGTCCTACCAAGATATTACCAGAGCTAAGAGTTTTACCCAGTGCCAGCAGGTATTGTCTGAGATCCTGTTTTTCCTGCAAAAACGTAAGGCCAACCGTACCTCAGTTCACATGGACTCACATGATTCCTTCCTGGCTGTATTTGTATCATTAACAAAGCAATTGGCAGGGCTTGTAACCAAGTTAAACAAGTTTCTTGATGTACTTTAATTGTAACTTGAGTGTTTGATTTGTACTTTCCACTTTCCCACTAGCCTGAGGTCTATATAGGCTATGCAGAGATTCCACTTGATTTCCAAACACTCTCCCACCTTCCTAACTACTTCTGCAACAAAATGCAGACCTCTGTCGGAGGAGAAGCCTGCTGGTACACCGTATTGGGGTATTATTTGATTCAATAAATGTTTTACTACTTCATGATCCATATTGATGCAACAAGGGAAACCTCCGGCCAACCAGAAAACGTATCTGTTAGTACCAATATATATACATATACCTGAGCCCATTGTGCTGTGGCAATTCTCTAAAGTCCACTTGCCAATAGCCTCCTGGACAATTACCTTTGTTGTTCCAGGTCGGATTTTCCTAACATGGTAAAGAAGATTCACACTTCTTTATAACACTTTCCAGCCATTTGCATACTCAGAGCTTTAAAGACTCAGTCATTGATTCTGTTCTCCCATGAGTTGCCTGTTTTTTTTCTTCTCATAAGAGGCTGGGCAATTATCACTTGCCTGTTTGGTGTAACCCAACATCCTTCATTGTTATTCTTGGCTCCTAATAAACTAGGGAATTTCTCATCCTCTGTTTGATAACTTGGAACTTCATTATCCAAGCACTGATACTTATGAGGCAACATTAATAAAAGGTCCCCACCTGTAGCTTCTTCGGCTGCTTTGTCAGCAATGTGATCACCAATATTCACTGGAGTGTCATAAATTGATGTGCCTTAAAAGCAAATTTTGACTTTCTGACAATTCCAGAAGTCTCAGTAGCATTATCAGCTTGGCTTTCTATGCCAAGAAATGTGTTGGGGGGGGGCAATGCATGGTTTTAGCCTCTATTATCTTATGTTTGGTTACCACAGCATATCCTGTTTTCCAGTTTCCATTTTCATAAAGCTGCTGCCATCCACAAACAGTTCGTAGTCCACAGCCTTCATGGATGTATCTTGCAGATCAGCATAACTGGAATACACCTGCTCAATAGTCTGTAAACAGTTGTGAGTCAGCTCTCCTGCTTCTGTATTGGTTGTCAAAACCACTCCTGGGTTCAAAAGGTTAGTAACTTTCAATTCTACATCCTCTTGTTCTAAAAGCACAGTCTGATATTTTAACAACATGCTTAGGGAAAGCCAATAACTGCTTTTTAAGTTTTGTGTTTGCATAAGTGCAGAGCTTTCTGTTTATGGTGACCTGTGTGGCTGGCCACGTGTATATGTATGTGTATTGCATGTAAGCGTGCACATATGTGTACATGTTCAAGCTCAGACTCACTGTGACTGGACATGGAGACATGGAGCCACAGAAGCCTTGCGCTGTGGGGTGACTGGATTTGGCAAGTCCTAATGCCTGCAGTTGACAAACAAATAAAAAGAGCTTTACTGTTAAGAAGTTCAGTGCCTCTGAGCCCTTCACAGATTACTTCAAGTGGGTATTTGCCAAGTTTAACTAAGATAGTTCTGGAATAAAAATAAAAATCAAAATAAAAGAAAGAGTGATATATTACACTGTCTCACTGAGACAGAACATATAAAGCCTCCTGGCTCTCTAATGAATGTTAAGTTGGCACAATGGCCATGCATTTTCCACCAAGAAACAGAGCCTTCATTATCAGTAAATAGAAAAATATCTTTCTGCTAGGCTTACAGTGTTTTGTCTGTATGTAGTAAAGTCCCCTGCAGTGAATTTCTGTAGCATGGGATGTTTTGGAGCAAAAAAAGGAAGGACTAGAAATAGAAGTTGAAGGTTATTATTTTGCGACTACAGTGTTGGAGGTTCTGTGTGAATTATGTGCATTAATATCACCAATATAATGCAGTTTCAATGGGTAATCATGTGTCCTTGTTACTCTCTGGGCCAAAATAATAAATGGAAAAAGGTGGAAAATTGCACCAAATTAATATATTCTTGTGACAAAATAGTGACGAGAACTGAAAGTCATTCACAAGACAAGCAATAATCTGGTTGTGGTATTTTTTTGTGATGCCTTATAAAGAGTAATCACAGAAACAGATTAAACAGTTTGAACAGAAATACCAGAAAGAAAGGAAATGCCTTTCTTCATAAAGAAAGCACTCCATTGATCCCTTGAAATTGTATATCACAAAAGGAAAAGCTTGCAGCCTTGGAGAAAACAAGTCTCATTTAAATTTCTACATGAGTGAGACCAAGTCCTTCAAAGGCTTTGTCTCCATTATGAAGTTCTATTGGCACAACTTTGTCTGTTCATGAGTCAGACAATGCAATGCAGTAATGCCTGTAAAATCTCAGAAAGCAGCAGTTATGGCACGTAGACCAAATCCTTTGGCAGTAAGGTTTAGTGGGGGCAGATTGATTTGGCTCCCCTGCATTGTCTTCAGCTGAAAATGATGATAAATTCACATAACTTGGGGTTTGTAGCAGTGTAAACATACCTGCTGTATCCCAGTGGGGGATTCTTCCAAGATAGCTATGGTGGAAATATAGATGTGTCATGGAAATATATCCAGAGCTAACAAGTCACCTTCAAAGTCATTGTAAACATAGAGGAATTAACTCATTTCTTGTTCCAGTCACAGACCCTGCGTGTTCTCCCAGAATAATACCCAAATAATTAAGAGTATCCATGCCCATCTCTCATTTCTAATCAACAGAAAGCATGGAAAGCACTATGTTCCTTTTAAACTTTTTTAGGGATCAAACTGTTAAGCGTTTCACAGGTGGTTGAATTGCTTGTTTTCATCATTTTTCTGGGCACACAGTGTGAAACTCTGGAGTCTGATTTGCACAGGTGCAGAGTACACACAGCTGCAAGTGAAGTCAATGAAAGCTGTGGTGTGAACACATGAAATGTTCCATAATTCTAAGCTGAAATGCATTTTTAACATTGTAAAGCCACATATTGAACTACTTCACTGAAGTTTTCAAGGGTAAGGAAATGATGAGCCATAGGCAGACACCTGGAGTATAATCTTTCATGAAAAATTGTTGAAATTTGTCACAATTATGTGAAAGTGAAACCCCATTCTTTGTATCAGTGGGAAGTGTTAAACATGCTTAAGAAAAGGTGAATCAACCTCAGTCTGATTTATGATAACTGTTTTCAGAATCCCAATTGTTCATTATAAAAACCTTTCTACTATGGCAGAAAAAAATTAGAATCAACTAACAGCTTATTTTCAATTCAAAATTAATGGCTGAGATGTTTTTCTTCCAAATACTAAAAGCACTTACAACATAAGAGCAGCTAATTGACTGTCAAATTTACATCAGTTAATGGCATTTTGCAGGTACTTAAGTTTAAAGAGATTCACATTTGTTTTACTCTGTCCAACTCTTTGGGAGCCTTATATTCTCTGTTAGTGGAAATTGCATTAATTGAAGAGAGAAGAATATTACCTTTTGTAATGTAAGAAGCAATTACCAGTATGTTTAGATTATGGAATGAATTTTTTATTTTTAAGTTTAATTACAATTTATACTTTCGAGCCTCCTTTAAAAGATTGACCATCCTCTTTGATGGTATGTCATCTGATCTGTGTAACATCACCTTGCAAGCTAAGTAGAACAATAGGGAGAAAATCTTTATACATCCTGCGAGATTTAAGAATATGGAATATATTTTCTCATACTGTCATCATTTCACTGTTGCTAGCTACAGCTAAAAGAGAATGGCACTGATAGGACATTGCATTGGGGAAAGAAGGAGTTGACAAAATGAACTCTTGTAGAACAGACTGCACAAGAGCTTTTCCTTTAGTTTACCTAGTTTACAGTCTGTGGAGAATTAATTAGTATGGAATAAGTATGGAAGTATGGAACAAAGTATGTAATCAAAAGACCTGAAATTTACAACCTGAAATCTCAGTCAAAGATACTTTAAAGTTGTAACTGAAATAAGCTCTATTTCTATATTAAATAGAAAGTTGCTTAGATTTAATGGAATAAACTCACAAAGCAGGCACTGCTTGAATGTAATGGCTGATCTTATAGCTACTTTACTCTGTAGTGAATAGTGTAGCAGGTATTTTTCAAATAATGCTCAAGACAACAGACAGAAAATATTAAAAGGGAATACAATTTGTCAGAGGAAAAATATACTAACAAATTCAAACAAGTACCACTGGAACAAACTAGAAATACCTGCAGTGCAGTAGGTATACACAGTATTATTGTAGTGGCAGAGAATCCTGAAAGGCATCTTTTATGCATCTGTGTCCAAAAGACGATGAAACCTGAAAAGATGATGCCTGTTGGGGCACTTTTAAAATCCAAAGAGTCAACTCTAGTTTGGACAGACAAGTTCCTTTAAGACACATCCATTAGTTACCTGTATGTAAACAAGAAACTTTTATGCTATGTGTATGATTTGGGAGCACGTATTTTACATAGGAATATACTGTTGTTTGGAGGGGCATAAACTTTGATCAGATTTTATTGTACAGAATGTCAGATAATCATCTATTTAAAGTTGCTTTTAGAGATAGCAATGTGACTTTGTCAGCAAATGAAAAGCTATTTGCTACTCTTTCCAAAGTAATTCCTCTTTCTTTTTAAATTTGGTCAAGTGTCATTTACCTGTACGTAAACAAGAAACTTTTATGCTATGTGTAAGTATGATTTGGGAGCACGTATTTTACATAGGAATATACTGTTGTTTGGAGGGGCATAAACTATGATCAGATTTCATTGTACAGAATGTCAGATAATCATCTATTTAAAGTTGCTTTTAGAGATAGCAATGTGACTTTGTCAGCAAATGAAAAGCTATTTGCTACTCTTTCCAAAGTAATTCCTCTTTCTTTTTAAATTTGGTCAAGTGTCATGTCAGTGAAGGTCATATAATCATATAATCAATGTAGGAAATTCAGAATAGAGGAGGAATTACAGTGGGAAGGGAAGAAAATAGTTTTCATTTGTTCATACTTTCACTCCGCTGACATAGAGTATTGGGTAACAGTTTCTCCATTTTGGAGAATTGTTAAACTGGTCTCAAAAAACATCTTCTTAAGGAAAAAAAGTAAAAAAGTCTTTTGGTGTAGTCTGTAGGTTTCTTAAAAGGAAATAAGGTATTACCAGATCTCTTGGTGACAATGTTTAAGCAGAAATTTGAGCATATTGGAGTATCAGTTGAAAATACACACAAAATAATTAAAAGGGATTTTTTTCTTATGTTTCTTTCCTTATTTTGTTTTGGTTTTAGGACAGCTCTACTTAAAGACAATAAAGTTCAGTAGTGCTTAAGGCAACAACAAGACAAGAAGAATAGCAATACACAGTGCAGATACCAGCAATGGTAAATTATAGTTGCTCTTACATCACTTAATTTTCGGTTGATATAGTAATAGTAGTAGAAACATTATCCTTTGAATGCAATATAAAGTTACTGGGTTCTTAATTTAACTTTACTTTGTGCTCACTTACTTACAATCTCTGCCAAGTACCAGTGGGATACCATTTGGGGTAACTACACCCACCTTATCTAAAATTCCCACTGAGATTATTTTAGTAGGTGTATTTCTGGTGCTAAACCATAACACAGCCCCTCTTTGAGACTTGTAATTTTTACTGGGGATTCAGGAATTCTGAGACTTATTTTATTTTCAAAAGTAAAAGTGTGAAATACTCCTGCTTTCTGCATCTTGTGATTCTATCTCTCCGTGTTAAAATTGAAGTACTTGGGTTTTGGCACCCAGGCCTTTCATTTCCAGTGCTATCAAGGCATATTAGTAACACTGAAAGCAGGGAGCTACAACCTCTTCTTCAGCTAGATACCTGTTTGCCATACACAGCACAGACTTCTAACTATTTTTGCAAAGAAGCCTTCCACCACTCCTTAGGAAGAGGGTGGAGAAAGAATAAGCTCTGTAATCCTGTAAGGAAGTAAAACAGACCAAAGAATGAAGAACAGTTTCCCTGAATTCTTGCTTCCCCAAACATTATGGTGTGGAGCTGCACAGATCTTCATAACAGGCACATTCTTCTTAATTGCACTGAGAAAATTACTTATGTCTGGGCTGCTTGAAAGCTTCTCATAAGTGAAGCAGTAAGTGGTAGTGTGCCTGCTGCCCTGTTCTGTATCTGCAACAGCTTTCTGCCCCCACAAACACCGGTTCATGATTGAAGAGTACGTATGTGCTCATTCTATGTCTGAGATTAACTGCAGAGAGATCAGTCCTTTACCTTTCCTTGTTCTCCTCTACTACCAATAGAATCCAAAGAATCAGTTGGGCACAAACAGCACACAGGATGAGAGGACTTCCCTGTAGGGTGGGGTGCAAAGTAGGTGCCAAAATTTCCCCACTTTGTTTTTTTCCCACGTAGCCCAGAGTAACTTTTCGCCTTTGATAAGAGACCTGAGAAACAATCTTGAGGGAGCACAGGGTGATGAGCTTCTTGAAAAGCCCAAGAAATCTCTTCCATCAGGTCTTGTTTGCTGTCTCGGTCCAGTCCTGCTCCCCTCTCACCCTCTTTGCCAATACAGACTATGACATCATCTGTTCAGGTTCTCCCAGATGTGAAGTGAGGCAGGGATACATCAGCTTATTGGAAGTAGCTCAAACTTTGTATTGCCCTGCTAGTGTCCCCCTTTAGAAATATGCCCTGGGAAATGCCTACTATTTCTGTATGTCCTCTCTTAAGGCAGTGAGACTCCACACCGCATCCTTCAGTTTGTTGCTCTGTGAAGGAACCAGCTTGCTTTTGTCTATTGCCAAGACTTGCAGCCAGAACTCCTGGGTGTTTGTGAGATGTATAATGATCCTTAAGAATTTTGAGCAGTAGAACGTCAGTAGATCATTCTCCTGAGTCTAAACCACAAGAAATCGTGTGAAGTGAAACTACAAGCAGTAAAAATTTTCCTTTTTTTTCAAATGTGGTTGAACTCTGTTCGTGTGTACTCTGTTCCTCGTGAAATTATCGAGATAAAAATGTGACAAGATAAGAAAAAAAGTGCAAAATGACAACAGCAAATAAGAACTATCTGAAGTTTCCATAATTAATATCAACAAATTTTCAAAGGGGCGTTAAACATTGCGCTGCCACTCTGGAGCAAGTGGTAAGTCATATATATGCATTGGAGATTACCCTGCATTTTGCTCTTGTGGGGTTCCATACTGATTTTTTTTGAAACATGAAGTACTTTTAATCTAATCCTCTGGTGGCAATTGTTATGTTTCTTCAGTGTGGACTTTGATAGGACTTAGCAACCAGAAAAGCGACACTTACTTTCAGTGACTACTGTTACTTTTCACTGTTTGAAAGAAAGGACCCAGAGGGCGAAAGGACTAATAGGATGGAGAGGTGGAGCTTATTTTGTTTTTTTAGCACCTGGTAGTTCTGAACTCATCTTTTATGTATATTAACATCTGTTCGTCTCTCTTCAGAAAATGTTGATACTCTGACACATGTTGGAGTGATAAACTGAATATTTCTTCAAGTGTAAACATTACATTAAATTGCTTGAAAAGGACTGCTCTTCAGATGGTTTTGACTCTTTAATATTTCAAAACACCACAGAATTAAAAAAAAAAAAAAAAAAAAAGAAAAAAATACTCTCACTGTAAGCATTTCACTGGGCATTTCCCCTCCCCCAAAAAATTAATGCAATTTAACTATTACATTAACTTAATGGCTATTTTCCCCTACTTTAACCATGTTAAATGTGCCGGCAATAATGAGCTTCTAATGCTGTTTCATTCAAGTCTCAGAGGCATCTTTAGAGCTCTGCTTATCTCCTGGATCATAAAGCTGCATAATTTAGTATTCAAACAATTAATTTAAAACTGAAACACTTTGAATTACCATAAAATTAATCAGAAAAAAAAAGATATCTTAACATGCCCATTCTATTTATCTCTTTTTAGCAAATTTAAATATGCAAGAAAAATAAAACTTTACAATATTCTGTTTTCTACTTATGAATCAGCTGCTACAAGCATAAATATATCTAAAACTATAAGGGATGTTTTCAGAACCTTTTGCAAAATGTTCCTCATGGCTGGTAAACTAAGGTCATTATTTTGATGGAACAAATCTTTTAGATTTTTCCATACCATTAACTTAAATAGAAACACCTTTAAAATAAATTGGCATTTCTAACTTTTTTCCAGATCCACAATGCACAGAGGTAGTTGATGTACGTAATCAGAACAGCTGCCCGATTAAGTGGTATATTCTAATAATTCTGCAACTCATAGCACTGCATCACTTAACATTTTAAAATATTTCTGCACCTAAACTTTCTTTCATTTTCTTTGTTCTGCTTCTAAGTGCATTTGTTTCTTGTAGGCTGGACTATTTCTAACCAAAGAAGAAAATAAGAGGTTTTGGTGATATACAGAAGCTGGATGTGGGCACATACATAAGATGTGTCTCTCTTGCTAAAAACCACAGAGGTAAGGACACTCTCTAGCTCTCAATCCAAGGAGCAAGACTGCTTGCATTTATCATACTTAAATATAGTTCCAGAATCTAAGCAATGTTGTTTTGACATAATTACTATTTCTTATGGAGGATATTTTTACAAAAAGATATCTTTTTTACAAAAAAAAAAAAATCTAAAATAATTTGAGAGCCATGTTACAGCCCAGGCAAGTGGTGTTTTAAACTGCGAACATTTATTGTGCCCCCTGCTGTGATGTATGAAGATTCCCTCTGAATTTTTCTATATACAGAAAGATATTGGAGTTTAAGGATTCCAAACCATTATGGAATAGTGTTAGAACACAGTGAAAGGTGGTGATATCTGAACTTTTCTGTACTTTTCTATACTGTTCATTGGAAATAGTGTCTGTTAAATATCGTCTCCATGTGTACACTGTGCTGAGACACTGTCCGGGAGACTGCAAGTTGGCATGGGCCAGGACTACAACCTGCAGCATTGTGGTGGGTTAAGTATGGTTGGCCGCTGGGTGCCCACCAAAGCCACTCTATCACTGCCCACCTCAGCTGGATAGGGGAGAAGAAATATAACAAAAGGCTCATGGGTAGAGATGTGGACAGGGAGAAATCACTCACCAATTATCTTCATGGGTGGAACAGACTCAATGTGGGGAAATTAGTTTAATTTATTACCAATAAAATCAGAGTTGATTTGTTGAAACTTAGTGGTTTACGTGTGATCAGGTAGCTGCAGGAGCACTAGTGTGTTACCTAGCTGCACTCTGGATTAAGATGTGTCTTTAGGATGATCCACTATGGATCAATCCTGCTCAAAATGCTGTAGTACATAAGCCTTAGGCTTGTGATGCATTGTTACAAACAAGATCATGGGCACATAACTACAGTTATCAACTTGTAAGACAGTTACATCTGACATAGTACATTGGTTTGGGTCTGGGAAAGGTTTCAGTACACTTCTGAAAGAAAGTAGACTCCTTCCAGAGGTCAAAGCTCTGTTCCAAGTGTGCACAGATATGCTCCAGTACCTTTGGAGGGTCTGCAGCCCTGTTTCGTTCTTTAGACAGCTTAAAAACCCAAATCAAACCAAACCAAACCAAACCAAACCAAACAAAAACCTACGGTGGGAAAATTTGTTGTGTGTGTGTGACATGATAAAATTCAGTCCATAGTAAAACTCCCCAGCCACATATGGTGTAGATGCCAGATCCTCAGTAATATCCCCTTTGACCTATTGATCTTTCTTCATCAAACTGACCCTTTCTGCTTCAAATTACCTGCTTATACAGACAGGGCCACAGGGAAGTCTCAATAACAAATGAAAATCAAGCACGATGCTTCAATTCTGTGTGACAATGCAAAGCAAAAGATTTTTTGCTGTATAGGTTCATACGGTGCCCCTACCGTTATCATGTGAAAGCAGATTCCAGAAGTGTGTTAAGCACTCTGACTAATTTCAGACGTCTCTTATCCATTCTCTCTGTCATTTTCTTCTTAGGCAAAGAACTATATATGCAGTGATTTGTTCTAACTTCTTTTTTAGATAGATTATTTATTTTATTTAATTGGCTGTTCCATGTTGTGTTTGTATTAGAGTGAGCAGGTTAAAGAAACTATATTTTGGGCTTTGGAAAAGAAGGATCAAACTTTTGATGGATTTTTGCTCCTGGGTAATTTTTAACACTTTTATCGTAATCAGAAGAATTTTAACAATTAAAAATAGGTATTTAAAAAAATGTTAATTCTGTGAAAGCCTGAGTGTATTTTGACTTTTATTCTTATCTGGGACAAAACAAAGGTAGAAGTATTGGAAAGGATGATAGCGGTGAAATTCCAATTTGCATCCACCTTTAGTAACCAGGAACTATTGTTTATGTAAGTCACTTGCTCTTCTCTGCTCAGCACTAATAATCCTCAAGTCCTTTTCCTTACAGCTTATTTGTACAGATGGAAAGTTAGAGATAATGAGGAAAACTAGCAAAACCAAAGTGAAATATGGGTCATTTTCTGAAAGCTGAGATTCAGATCATCTGTGAGGAGTACAGGCAGCAGTTCACTCATAACAGCCACTTATTTTCTATATGAATATATAACTTTGCTATGTAAGATAGGGAACCTCATTTCTCATTTCTTTCTTCATCATACAAACACACTATTAAAATGGAGCTATAAGTTCAAACACAGAAAAAGGCAGCTAAAAAATGCAAAAAACAAAACAAAAAAAATTGAGTTTTTCTTATGGGTTCTCACATGTGAGTAATACCAGTATGCTGAAGTTGTCTGCAAGTATCCTGGGTCTTGAATGTCTGATTGTATAAAACTATGCAGTTCTTCTAAAATTGATGTTCCTAGCTAAGGGATGTGGTTCTTCTAAAATTCACGTCCTTAGCCATTCTTCTAATTAAAAAAAAGATACAATTCAGTTGAATCCAACTATCTTTACAATTAGCGTTTATTTGTCCATAAAAAGTACTGATTCCCTTAATGAACCTGCTGTTACCATTGTTGACTGCCTCAAATTTAAGGGGGAAAAAAACAACAATCACCAAGCAAATATTATGTTAGTGTTTTCCCTATCTGTATAGCCCCATTATAATTTCTAATTACACATAATTAATCAGTGCCAGCTTCTGAAAAGAAACTTACTGAATAGAACAAGATGAAATAGATGATACCTCCATGGCTAAACCAGAATACCGATCTAATATAACTGCTGACAAAAAGATACAGTATAAAGTTTCTATTTAATTCAACCAAATGTCACAATCTAGAATGTGCAGACCATCAAAATATTTCTTAATGATGGTAATTAATCAGTTGTCCAGATATTCATGCTTGATTTAGAATAACTAAGACACAAGACAGGAAAACCGTGAAAAAGGAATATCTGCTAAATGCATGATCTTTTGAGAACATGTTTAACTTGTGTGATGACTAAGCTACTCACACTTTGGGAAGGTCTCCATCACAGGTTTCACAGCTTTGATTTTTAGAAACACCAGTCAAGTTCATCTCTCAATTCCTCCCAGGTAGCAGTTGAAAACAAGCAAGTATGGTAAGTATTAAGTAAAAGAAGAACAGGCTGGGATTTGGGATTTATTCCCCTTGCCTCTCCAGTATCTTTTTTAATCAGAAGATGTTACTGCTATGAGTCAAAGGTGTTTGCAAGGTAGCGTTCAGCATGACAAGTTCCCATTTCACTTTTTCATACCTACAGATTTCAAAAATGTTGACATGTTCCACTTAGCTCGTTACTATCAGGATATTTTAATCATGAGGTTGCTCCTACAGGAGCCACGACTGACAGCTAAGTGGCCAGGCAGGGTCTCCATGGGCATGGGTGCTGTCCCACATTCCCAAGCAGGGAAGGTCCAGTGTCGGAAACTGGAGTCAAGCAGCAGGACAGGGATCACAAGACACCAGCGACAGTTTAGGAGTAAGGTCAGAAAGGATGTAATGACAGGGTCAAGGTCAGAGCGAGGTTGGTGCAAGACCAGGCACCACAACACTTACTTACAGCAAGGTGCAGGTCCAGAGCTTGTGTGCAGTACCCACTGTGCAGAGGGAGATTTGGAGGGGCTCCCTCACAGCCCATTCTCAGCAGTCTGATCCAAGGTCACACAGCTGGGGCACACCAGAGCTGACCTCCAGCACAGGCAGCTAAAGCCCTTGGCAGGAGGGGGGGAGGGAGGGGACCATGGAGAAGAACAGGATTACAGATAACGATGGTTTCAGGCTGATCAGGGCAACTGGAGCCTGTTGTTGTGCTCAAGGCAGCAAAGAAATGAAAGAAAATGCTTCAGTCTTTGTCTGAAATGACTACTTCTTTAAAATAAAATTGAACATGTAGCTGAAAAATGCAAAACCATTTAGAGTTTAGATATGAAAAATTAAAGAAGAAATATTGTTTTATATACTTGGCTGAATGTTATGTTTTGAATTGTTCATTAACTTTTTAGAAATTTTGATTTTTCTTTCATATTCAAGATGGGTACTGTTTTGGGTTTGGGGTTTTTTGTTTTGTTTTTAATCAAAACCTATCTGAACAAGAAAATTATTATCTGTGGAGCTGTAGAGCTAAGGTGTGACATCAAATATTCCAGACAGACACTGTGTGTTGTGATGGTGTCCCAGCTTACTCTGACTTCTGCTCAGTCTGCCTGGAGGTTTGAATGAATGAAGAACAGTTCTTACAGGTTCTTCTCAGGAAATATGTGTCTCAAAGCACCACATGCAAAAATATATTTGCATCCACAAATAACTAATACCTACCATTTTGCTGTTTACCAAACTCTTGATGAACCTATACATAGTTTTATGTCATCAGGGTAATTACACAGAAAATTCTGGTTGTAATTATTTTTTCTTGATAGAATGATTGTTTCCAATCAGTCAATGTGAACTTATTCGAAGAGTGGATTTCTGTAAAACCCTAAATACAGGTAACTTTGCTGTGACTCACGAACTAGAACACTGACTCAGGCTTTCAGTAACTTAATCGTCACACTTAAAATTGTAGAGCTGGTAATATGGTTATGGACTGCATTCTCACCCATGAGTCCTTTGCGGTTGTAATAACTGTGTGGACAGATGATCTTTCTCTTTAAACAGTTTTTTTCAGTGCATTTTCAAAGCCTATGAAGACAAGACTGAAATAGAGTAAAACTTACAACCAAAAGCTAAATCAGTATTTTGAAGCTGTAGTTTGTGTTTATATATGTACTTATTTCTGACCTTTTCAAGATAAACTGAAACAATTTTCATTAAATGAAAGTATGAAAACTGTTCTGTATTTTGCTATTAATACCACAAAAAGAATATTTAGGAATATGAGCACAGTTCAGTTCTAATACTTGGATTCACTACATATTTACAAGGTATAAGGCTTACTTTTTTGGGTTTGACACTTTTGACTCTTTCTTTTCATTATACATAAATATATACATATTTACTACTTTGATGGTATTTTGCTTAAACATGAAACTCAGAGAGAGAAATTGGTAGGCTATTTACCAGTCCACATACAATAAAGAAATATTTCAATTAAAATTTAAGTTCACTTAATTTTTATGTTCCCTTTCTTGATAATGTCTGTATAGGACTGAACTTGAAGAAGATGAGCTATGGTAAATCACTACATTAAAAAACGTCTTTTTATGCCATGCAGATTCATGTTTCATGAACCCTTAAATTCAAACTAGTCAAAATTCAACAAAAAATACAATTTCTCCACTACTTATATTTTCAAGCTATGCATATGGAAAAAAGATATTTTTCTGATGGCTATCAACTCTTTGCTCATGGTAGTATTTTTAAAGGAATTAACAGACAGGCAAAATCTTTTTCAGTTTGTTTCAGAATTTAGCCTATAGTCAAGACTGCAGTTTCCTTTTGGAAATATATGGGAATAGTTTTCCAAGTAACTGGAATTCTTCAAGTGATGTAAGCACACATTTGTCTTTGGGGATAATGCACTTCAGCATAATATCATCCAAGAACTGAGATCCCAAATTGCCGCTGAACCAAAATTCCCCAGGTTAGCCAGTAGCACACTATTGTTTTGATCATATTATAAAAAAAACCAGTAAAAAATAGGAGAATTAGGGAATAGTAGTATACATTTCAAATATTTTTCATTGAACTTTGATAAAGTAACAAGAGAAGTGTTTATTCAGTATTTTTTCTAGAGTTGCATAATTCATATAAAACAGAACAACAACTTTCTTTGAAGAAGTAGGTGTAAACAGCTTCTGCTGAAGTATTATTTGGTACTTCTGATTGGCACTCTGGCTGAATAAGCCAGAGTTCCATCTCTCCTGAGTAAGAACAGAGAAGGCCTACCCATGTCCTGAGCACTGTGTTACAGCCCATGTTCTCTATTCCTGACACACCTACTTATTTACCTGCTTGAGGACTCAAGCCTACATGGGAGGTTTTTCTAGTGTTCCACAAGTGTTATGTCCACCCAATGCAAATCTAGGTAAGAAAGGCAAGAAAGCAAGATGCTGCAGGTTTTCTAAATATCACAAAGCAAAAACAAGTAGGTGAAAAGTCCAAATAGACAAGCTTATCTGGGTCTTCATAATACAACTATTCCATGTTGCAAGGACAGCTATATACAGTGGCAAGGACTGCATAATTTTTCTGTTGCTACAAATTTATTTAGCACTCTTCCTGAGGGAAAAATGTGTTAAATTTGGGTGAAGGGAGATCTAGTTGATAAACTTTTAATGTATACTTTCTTTTAACATAGATGTTTATAGCATCTCCATTAGCTGAAAGCAAAACAGAGCTCAATAAATAACTTCTTTCCCTGTGTGGCAGGAGAGGAGCACAGGGAATAAGGAAGCAGCAAGGAAGGTTTTCCAACTTCTTTGTGCTATGTATCAACAACTCACCAATCTGATGTTCTCCATCTCCTGGATGAAGTGTGGAGGTCATTTGCCTTTCAGATACTTGCGCGTCTTAGAGAGTGGTGCTGTATTCAAAGAAATGTTACCTTACTTTTACTGTATTCAAAGTAAGAGTTACTCTTACAAGACTTGAAAAACTCTGCCTTCACATCTCCCACAGTCCTCCACCAATTTATACTATTCTCTGCTACTCTGTCCCCAGCCCTAATGTGTCAGTGTGAGCAGAAATGAAGCCTAAAAATCCCTGTTTACTTCAGTCCCTCCAACTCACAGAATCTTAATGTAAGCAGGCTGAAACAAACTTGATCGCTGTAGCTTGAAAACTTTAAAAATAGGTTATTATGGTGAAGCAAAAATGCCAGGAAGTTGATAACCCACACACTAAATATCAGCCCGACGTGAATCAAAATGACAGTTATGAAGTCTTGGAAAATGGCATTTGTAATGAAAACGTCTACTGGCCCTTGACTAATAGTGTCAGCAACCCAACAGTGCTTAATTATTAAAATCAACACATATCCTGCGTTGACAGCCCAGTGTTTTGAACTGCACAGTTCTGGTGAAGAGGAGGAAGCCATAAATAAGAGTAGCAAACCTTCCTTCTTTATTCATTCTCATCTGCTCTCTCATGTTGCTGATTCCCCTCTATAGCAGAGTTAGAGAGATCAGCATGACTATGTTTTCCAGTTTGTTAAGAACCAATGTTTCTCCTAACAAACAAAACATAAACTGCAACAACTGAAAACAGTGAGGGTGTATTTGTGTAATCTCTCCCTTAGAAAGGGAGGGCATGTTTGTGGCACAGTATGTCGAACTCTGTAACAACAATGTAGTTACAGAATCATACAAAATTCAGGTTGGTAGGGAAGGCAGAAGGTCACTAGTCCAGCCTCCAGGGACACAAATTGTACCTTTTTAATCTGATGTTTTTCTTCAGGAGTTGTCTTTATTTCCAGTGCTGCTAGGAATGTGATCACTAGTGTCCCCTGTGACAAACCTGGCAGATGTCAGTTAGCCTCAGAAGCTGCAGTATGTGGTGCTACAGTCTTCAGGCCTGTTCTTCTGCCAGGCTGATATTTTCCCTTTTTCATATGTTTGTATGTGTGTAAGCACCTGTACATGCACGATGGCAGACTCCAAGAGTGCTGGAAACATTAAGATGGATGTTAGGAATACTCTAAAACAGAACAAAAGGCTTATCTGATAAAATTGCTAACCTAGTAGTAAAAGACTGGAAAGAGTTGACCCTATCAACCTGAAGCTGTGCTCAGCCTGGTTAGCTTTCTCCTTGCAAAGGGACCTTCAAGCATTTACTGAGACTGATGTGGAAGTGCTGGATTCAGAGAGCAACAGAGCTCCAGGTGTGTCAGGGCCAGATTCTATCCAGGAAGCACAAAGCAGTTGCAGTTTAGCACTAGTTGTGAGGAAAACTCTCGAACAAGGGAAGAGGCCACCTGGGTCAGTGTCACCTAAATCAGGAGGCACCCTCTAGAGCAAATGCATTTGGGAGGAGACCACACTAACACCAGTTCTGCACTACAGGTATTCCCACTTCTGATCTCTTTAAGTTTCCAATCCTCAAAAACTGTGCCATAAGTTTGATTTAAATATGTTAATTGCCCCAATGAGGCTGATGAAAAATCAAACTAAAGCTCCTGGAGGCTAGGTATATGTGGCAAATGAAATGCCAGCTCTCTTCACCCCTTATTCTCTTATGATATGGCTTCCTCATGACAGTAAGTTGAGGGTGAAACCTGAGCAGTCACTAATCCTCCTGCAGTCTGTTTTGCTTTGATGGAAACCTGGCAGGGGTTCACCCAGATCTTCGAATAGCACCTTGGGCTTGATGATCGGAGAATCATTACAAAGATTCTCAGTTCTGCAGAGAAAAGTTATTTTGCAGTACAGATGCAACTCTTGAAACTTAGGCTCCTTAAAGTGTCTTTCTGGATTTACAAATGTCTTTTTATAAAAGCTGATTTCAAAGCCTAAGTCCTCTAGAAGCTTCTAAGAGCGTCACCATAGATTTAAAAAAACACTAGTAGCACTCTTCTGTGTCTTCCTGCTTCTTTTGTAAAGTAGAAGATTCAAAATTGTAATTTTGTCAGTATTTTTTGAATATTCTTCTGCATTTAGAATCTTGAATATTAATCTGAATAAGTAAAAGATCAATGTGAAACATAATAACAATCAATTTTCTGATATGAGGAAAATATATTCATTTATTATGCCATGAGAACATGAGTAAGCTTCTTTGTTGGTAAAGAGTATCGGAAATATTTTATGCCATATCAAGTATGAACGAACATATTGTGAGAAATACTGTAACTACAGCTCACAGATGCTTTTTTATGCTACCTGTACTCTCTTACAGCATGGTAACACACCAAGGTCTCATTTAGATCCGTCTTTACCCTTCAGAGCCTAGCAGGGCTTTTCAGCAGTGAGTTTTTTGGAGAGGTGAAGAGTCTAATGTTGACTTCTGTTTTAATAAAGATTAGGCTTCTATTTTTAAACTTGTGCTCAATCTAATACCATAATCTGCATTTCCTATAGATGGAAATAAACAAGTATTGAAATAAATATAGCTATCAAAGTCTATTAATTCAAGTGTGAGAGTTTCTTCTTATTGAAAGGTTATGTGATAGTCAGGTATTTAGAGCAATACATAAAAATGAAAGGAGTTCACTTTATCTTGCTTTAGCATTCATTTTAATACATTATTGATAACCTGTCTGTAATAGCAACATAGTAGAGAGCAAGTATCTACCCTTCAATTTTGTTTTAGGACAAGTATTAAAAGACTCAAAGCAGAAGGTGAAAAATTTACTGGGTTTGTAACTCCTCTGACTTTTACTCCGTTGCTGAATTTGGTCCATTTGGGAAGCTTTGTGATTTGTCACCGTAGAGCCAAGTCTCCTTTTTTTAAACATTCTCCTACAGCTGACATGCATGCTAAGTAATACAGCTGCAGCCATCTGTAAAAGCTTGGAATTAATTTTCCTCTTTATTGCTGCAGCTTATTTCATTCCACCTTTCCCTTTATATTTATAATATAGAAAAAATTCTCATTCCTTGAGAAAGCATAGCTGTTCCTTCCTTCCTTTTTATATTACTTGTCAGTAGAGCAATCAATGCAACTGTTATCATCGGTACACACACTAACTACAGCATGAACATTGTCAGAAAAAAATTACTGAAATAGTAAATTAAATCAAGACATAAAACAAATCTTTTCTGTTTTGCTGATGAAAACCTGAGCCTAGAAAAGAAAAATGAAAAGGGCAGAACTTTATAGATGACAATGTGGAGTAAAGGGATGAATAAGAAAAAGAAGCTAAGGAAAATGAAAGTTACTACATAGCATAAGCAGAAGTCTTCAAGTAAAAAAAATGCATCTTTCTTGTTACCCTACTATGGTTTAAAATGCATGTGAGACTACTGGGAACAACTCATCTTTTCAAGGGAATAATCTGCAGATGGGAAACAGTTATGTTAAAGAAAGCTGTGAAAAAACAAAATAGGAAAATGTAAGGGGTTTTTTTTGTTGTTTGTTTTTTAAATCCCAATTTAGAGCTAATATGTCCATGATGAAAATAACACTTCCCCCGGGCTTCAAAGTAAGAATCTGCCTATAACAGGGAAGGGGCTTAGGTTTACAGTTAAGAGCTTTTTTCTGAATTAAGCATTTCATCTTCACTGCGCTTGTATCACTGTGGTGACTGAATGGAGGGACCATCTGTGGATGAAGTTGTGTTTTGGAAATTACATTCACCATACAATAAATTCCATGGAGAAGTCTTCCGTACATATTCATACACATATATCAGTGTATATATCTGTGTATTGTCCAATATCCATACCACAGGGAGATGACTGCCAGTCACCTGATGTTGTACTGTCCTGCTCGAACACTCTTACACCTTCTACTTGGTGGAAGCCAAAGAGACATTGAGACTGTGCTTGACAATGATTGCTATTTATCTTGACTATTCATATTCCTCTAGTCTTTATAGCATCCTTTACTGTACTTTGCTATATCAACCTTATGAGATATATGATATGGCTGTGTATATTTTTAGGCTCTTTGTCTAGTATGCTGACATCACTAAATCCCGCTATTTAGGTGAATAATTTTTGCTTGTCATTGTAAAGGGAAACTTGGACTAGAATTATCCCCAAAACTAGCAGAACAGTACCTAAAATGTAAGTGTTGCTGTGATGTTTATTAATGAGCCCTAAGTGAACTTACACATGAAGTCTTTAACAAAACAGGGAACTGAGTCAACCTTTTTCATCCTGTGTCTCTACCTCATCTCCATTTCTACATACACATCCTTGCAGCCTCACACAGTCTGCTTGGCAGTATGCAGTGCAGGCATTGCATTGCTGCACATTAAGTGAGCATTACCCTTTCTGTGCCCAAACCTAAAAAAAAGATATTTTCCATAACTCAGTGTATTTCCTTACAAGATTTAAACTTCATAGTAATTTAGAATTAAATATTTAAACTTAGGTCTGCTGGAAGAAGGAAATGTTTCCTTGGGGTAGAGTTTCAAAATTATGTCTAAACTGTTCTTCCATTCTGTATTATGTGGAGAAGCATTATTCTCATTTCATTCTCTACCTAATGTTTTTCACAGAACCAGGAGTGAGTGAATTACTGGTGACTACATTTTCTGGAGCAAATACATCTGCTGCTTGATGCAGCATTGTAAATAATGAATCTATCGAACATGTTTACACCTTGCCCTTCAAAGGAGGACGAAAATCATGTCTAGATTTTAACATTGAAATATCTCAGAGTTCTTCCAGTGAAATAGAAGGCTATTTTTTTTTTAATTTAATATAACCACCGTACAAGTGAAATTTATCCAAGTGATAATAAATTTGAAATTAAATATTTCTTTATTGAAATTATCATTGCTATATATATCACTATATGTGATACCCATGGTGGTGTGGTAGGACTGTTTGAGAAGGCAGGAGAAAATGCCACAAATGAGATCAATAAACTGGACCAGCAGAAAGGCAAACCAGCCTCCTAAAAAGACCTATATAATCCAGTGCTCCTGCTGATGTCCTCATATCATGGAATCCTGTCCACAGAGAATTGGTTGGGTTAGAAGGGACCTCCAAAGGTCATCTAGTGCATCAGACCCTTGCAATGAGCAACAATGTCTTCAGCTAGATCAGATTGCTCAGAACCATATCACCACATCCAACCTGACCTTGAATATGTCCAGGGATGGTGTATCTACCACTTCTATGGCACATCTACCCCCTCTGTTGTCCAGTTCCATGTGCTACCAGCAGATAGTGCTTGGCACAAGTGAGGTGCTGGGGTTTGGACCTCAAGACGAAGGAGATCAGAGACTGATTACCAAATACTTCTCTCCAAAGAACAGATATCAGCCCATACCTCAACTCCATGGCAGGCTTTTTTGTGCTGGTTGATACCCTTAGCAGTATCTTCCATTTGTTTTAACTAATCACAAGACTAAAAAATATTTAATTCCCTCATTATCTAACTAAAGTAAAAAGTGGCACTTGTATCTCTCAGTTCAAGCTGGTAATTACCTTCTCTCTCCATTTCTGCTTGTCCTGTGGGGGTAAGCAACCCTATCATCTCCCCTTTTGCTAACCTGCCCTTCTGCTCTTCTCATGCCTATCTCATTTTTTTCTCAAATTGTCTGACTGTTTAACATAATCAAGTGAAACTCAGAGCAGTTGTCAGCAGCAAGTATTTAGCCTGAGGTTACAATGTCTGTTCCAGATCTGGAGCAGGGCTTGTAAGCCTGCAAGCTCATTTGTTTCCTATCAGCTGTATCAGTTGTTCTAATAAAGATTTTTGGTTCCCTACAAATATAGCTTCATTTATACACTTAGACAGTCCTGGCAACAGCACAGCCACTTGTCAATACATATATGTACATAAGTATGTGGAAAATTTGATGATTCACACAAACACACATATACATGTCTGAAACATTTTCAACAATAAATCAAGCTGGAAAAAAATCATTAGAGTTCAAATAATTTGCTTCATTTTGTGATTTAATGCACTTTATGTAAAATTACTTTAATTTACTTTTGGTTGGTTTTACTCCTTTAAGCTAAAGTCTCTAAAAAGTTTATCTGTTTTGAGGTACAAAGTACCAACGTTTCATATTGAAATACTTCAGGCCTTCCTGAGTGTTTTGTGCTTGAAGCTAGCTGATGAACATTATCTAAATTAATTTATTCGAACTAGAGTTTTTGAAAGAAACAAGAACTAGTTGCAGTCTGACAGAGAGTTTTGGCACACTTGCTGATGTTAAGAGAAAACTCAGAACCTCTGCTGATGTGCATATTGAGGATGTTATATAAAAGTAAGGAAATTGCAAAACCTTATCATCAAAACTGTATCTGCTTTGTAAGATGGCATTTTCCTGCTTCAGTACTCACCAGCTGAGCTTGAATTAAAACTTTTTTTAAGGAAATAGACCTTATTTTTCATTTTGCCAACACCAAGGGTGATTCTCTGCCATTGGTTTATAGCTGGAATTTGTCATTGTATTTTGCAACTTAATTCTAAAATAAGCAGTAAGCTAATGGCAGTTTCTAGTGGCTTTATTTACAGGTACTACAAAAAGCTATATTCTTCAGCCAACATGAACCAGGAGGAAGGGAGAACTAGTTACTGATATTGTCACCTGCATTAAAAAAAGTTACATATATGGCCACAACAAAATGCATTTAAGAAGCACAGAACTGGAGAAAAACTGAATTGCTGAAATCTCATCAGGTCCCATGTATTCCTCCAAACCAGACAAACTCAGAGTCCTTAGCTGCCCTTTATAGGACGTCACTTCAAGCCCTCTCACCAGCCTTACTGCCATCCTCTGGATGCATTCGAGTACCTGAACAACCTCCTTAAATAGTGGCACCCAGAACTGCACACACTGCTCAAGGTGAGGCTGCACAAATGCTGGATACAGCAGGAAAACCAGCACTTTTGACCAGCTGGTTACACTGTGTCTGGTGCTCTGTAGGATCTGTTTTGCCCTTGTGGCTGCTAGGGCACACCACTGACTCATATTGAGCCTGCTGTCAACCAGCAGCCCCAGATTCCTTTCTGCAGGGCTGCTCTTCAGCATCTCCCAATTGATACTTGCGGCTGGCTTTACTCCATCCTAGGTGCAGAGCCCAGCATTGGTCATGTTAAATTTCATCCCATTGATGCAATTGGTTGCTGAACTGTTTTGTTTTGATGCATTGCTTTGTTTTGATGCAAAGCACTTTAGTAACATTGAGGGTAATGTTCCGGCAGAATATTTGCAGCTGGTTTGCTGATCACTCTCCTAGCTGCAAGTAGTAGGTGTTGCATATTGCAACGTCAAACTGTCAACCTTGGCCACTAGTGTATAAAATGTCCAGAGAGGCCAGTCGGAACAAAGTGGTAGACCTCTGCAAACAATGTCTGCCAAGTCTGATGCCAAATGAACACGTAATGATGTGGCCCAATATGGGTCCAAAATAAACATGCCATCTGACACTGAGTCTACAGCTCCACAGTAAGCCTCAGGCTTGCAACACACATAGTCTAAATCGCTGCAGAAGCTGTTACCCAGACTTCGACTATGACTGACAATTCAGCTGAAAGTTGTGAGTGTGCTAAAAGAGAGACTATTTTTTCTATTTGGTTGGCAAATTTTTCATGGAAGTGCTGTTAAAAAGTGAATACTTAAATGTAATTTTGAAAGGATTTTAAATGGCAAATTAAAAAGTGGAATGAAGTCTGGTGATTTGACATTAATTTCTCGAAACATTCCAATGAGCAGATCACAGTGTAAGTTTAGAAATCTTCCGAGGAAATATAACTCACAGTTTTCTCTATTGTGCATTGTGCATTTAGACCTTTATTTGACAATAAAGAAAATGTTACATTAAATTGAAAATGCTGTCCTGCCTATTGTGAAAACAATGTTAAATACAATTGCACTAATCTTTTAAGGCCAAGAATGTGCATTCTACACATTAAACATTATTTTGTATGGCAGAAAAGGTCAACCTTAGCTTTGAAAAGCATCATTTGCCTTTCTCTTTCATTAATATAAAATATCTTTGTTACATTGAAAATGTAAGATCAAATTCTCAGCCTCCCAAACCTTACCTGGGTTTTGTGCAAGTGCTTGCACCCAACACATATCTTCAGCAAGATCATACTGGATTGATAAAGAAAGTCAGAGATACACTTTTCATCCATATGAATAGAAATGGGTTTTGAAAGGGAATACTTCAGTATATCAATATCTTGCCGTAAATTTTGTTTTCAGGCTGTCACAGCATGTCATAAAGGAACTAGAGCTTAGAGAAAAAAAAAATCTCCTTTTTGCTTCATGTGTGGCTTCTTACTGCCTTTTTAGGCAGCACGTTTTACCTGGAGCTCTTGAGCTGCCTGCAAATGAAGATGTACACTGCAGTGCACTTTGTTCTTTGAAAACCTGAGGATGAAGATGCTTTCACTAAGGATGTTGTCCTTTCTAGAGTATTATGGGACAAGGCATAACCACATTGCCATCCAGAAACACTTAATCCATGCTTCCCTGATATCTGCAGCCGTATCTTCATCCCCTGGAAGGAGGGAGTGAAGACACGATCAGGGTGGTTGGCGGGCTTAGCTGACTGTGTTGGGTCACCACATATGATAACATTGTGTCCTAGTTTAGCCTGGATAGAGTTAATTTTCTTCCTAGTAGCTGGTGCAGTGCTGTGTTTCGACTTTAGTTTGAGAACAATGCTGATAACACACCAATGTTTTAGTTGTTGCTAAGTGGCACTTATCCTGATCAAGGACTTTTCAGTCTCTCGTGGTCTGCCAGTGAGGAGGGGCACAAGAAGCCAGGAGGGAGCAAAAAGAGGACACCTGAGCTGAACTAGCCAAATGGGTATTCCATACCACAGAACATCATACTCAGTATCTGAACTGGGGGGAGTTGCCTGAAAAGTGTTGATCACTGCTCAGGGATGGGATGGGTATTGGTCAGCAGGTGGAGAGCAATTGTATTGGGTATCACCTGTGTTTGGGTTATTTTTAGTTATATCTCTCTTTTTGTTATTTCCCTTTTCGTTATTACTATCATTAATAGTATTATATTGTACTTTATTTTAATTATTAAACTGTTCTTATCTCAACCCAGGAATTTTACATTTTTTCTAATTATCCTCCACAACCAACCAGGAGTGGAGGGACTGACTGAGCAGCCGCGTGGTACTTAGTTACCAGCTGGGCTTAAACCACAACACACTGTTTCTGCCTGTGCCTTGAAACTTTTGACATGGTACAGAACACACAGGATTGTACAGCCTATTAAGTCTTGCAAAGGGGTGGCATACTTTATAATGTAGTTCACTGTATTTTGTGAACTCTGTGGTCCAAAATTGCTCATAGAAGCGGAAGAGGAAATGAGTGCTGTAAGGGCCAATTGCTTCCCAAATTTCCTCTTCTCTCAAGGCTACGAATTGGAGTATAGGGGAGTCTATAAAAGTAGACAGTATTTGCTAAGTTCCACCTTCTCCTGCAGGGAATGTTGGTTCTTCCATAAGTGGCATGAAATATCACAGCATAGGTTAATTACACTGCCTTTTCAGTTAGCCCCGCTGCCCTAGAGATGATGTTTTTCAGTTTTCCAGAATTTTGTGCTTTTAATTTGTAACAAATGGAGCAGCACATCATCCTGGGTGGAAACATGCACACAGGTTTCAGTAGCTGTAGAAGGTATAAATATTCAGGTTAGTCTTTCTTAAAATGAAAATGCCAGTATACTGATTAAGAATTGCTTGCTGTGAAATACAGGTTCATCATCAACAAAAGTAGCTAAAATAGTAAAAATGAAACATCAGTAGTTTTCTTGCATTTAAAAGATTTTGCTTTTTCAGTGTATTCCTTGGTTTTTATATTCTAAGGTATGATGTTTCCTTCTGATTCAGGGCAAAATATATTTCCCTTTAAGAGAAATATGAGGGGACAAAAAAGTGTTTCCCATCCTGTAGTTTTGATGGTCTTCTGGCATGACATTTTATTCACCACTGCATAATCACAGCTAACATGGATTTGCTCGAATTCAAGTTTATGGAATTGCACAGGTATAAAACTGAATCACTCTAGCGATTAATTAAACCCACTGAATTACAATGTAAGCCAAATCTAGGACAGTGGAAAGGACTTTTCTTCAGAAATGCTAGCAGAAACACATTTAAAGTAAAGATAGGTTTCGTCTTCTAAGTGCATTATTTGAATTGATTGTGTCACACCTACAGAGGAGAAAGCACTTTACATTTCAAGTTATCGGTGGCAATGCTCATAAGTTAAAGAATGGTACACCCAGACTGAAATATACTTCCAACCCTATTCACTCACATACGCTGTTCCTTATGACATGCTATATGAAAATGTTCACAATATTACATTCGGTGTTGCCAAGTTAAGAACAAATTTACCCAAGTTGTTAATCTTTGTTATAAGTCCTGGACAGCTTTTTGTTGGTGGGGTTTTCTTTTTGTGTTTTTTTATTTTTTTACAGAGCTCTGCAATATTCTTAATTTCTTTTCTGCTACCAACAGAAGATAATTACCTTCTAGCATTGTTATTTTATTCACTGAAAACTGACATTTCCTTCTGTTTTGGCATCAGTTCGTTGCACAGAATCCTTTGTAGTGCTTTAATTAACCTGGCATCATGATCTCAGTACAGTCCCGAATAAAATTAACATCAAACACTTTTATGGAATTGTTCTATGAGATAGCTTGGGTGATGAACATATACCATATGGTAATCTTTAAAAATAAAACCTGCCAAGTAGCATATTTAATATGACTATCCTGGCATACTCATAAGGACTGTAAAAATCAAAAATAACTCCAAGCACTGCTCACTTCAAACAATCACAAAATATTTTATACAAACTATCTATCTTTCTACAATCAGCTCACCTACCACTTAAAGCAGCCACTTCCACAGTGAAATGCAGCAGCTATTGCAGTAAAGCACAGCAAATTGGAACAGCAATTTTAGGGCAGGTAATGAAGACAAACGGTCTATCTTGTTTAAACTGCAGGGGCAGAAGGTAATTACCCAAATTTGCAGCTGGCTGAGATACCAGACCTAACACCTTTCTTGTAGAAAAGTGTCAGTCATGATTTTATAGCTGGGTAACATTAAAGAGAACATGAGCAAAGTCTGTTATTTAACACTGATCAGGTAAACAAGTTGGATTCTGGAGGAGAAGAGTTCCAGCTTACATTTATGTGGGCAATAAAATCAGTCATGTCTTTGCTGTATCCCATTGCTGGTTAGATGAGAATGTGGAATTGATTTTATGGGTATGATTTAAACTCCACTGAAATCAGTAAAAAACCATTGTCTGGCTTTGGATCAGGTCTTCTGTCAGCTCTAGATTTTTGGAAAGGGAAGTTGTACTCTCGTTTATTGCCTCATAGTTGTGTGATGCACATTGAAATATGGGAATGGTAGATTTGCAAGACCAACATATCCAGTCAAAGCAGGAATTTTTTCCTTAATGATAGTCATCATACTTTCCTAGCATCTTGCTGTGCCAGCTGCTTGGCTGGACTGCTCTGAGTGTTTTGTGGCTGCTCACTACTCCAAATGTTTTGTGGCTGCTCTTGGTTAATTGTCATGGTTTAAACCCAGCTGTCAACTAAGTACCACACAGTCACTCGCTCACTGCCCTCCCTGTGTGGGATGGGAAGGAGAATCTGAAAAACATAAAACTCATGGGTTAAGATAAAGACAGTTTAGTAGGTAACAAAAAATCTGCACATGCAAGCAGAGCAAACAAAGGAATTCATTCACCACTTCCCATTGTCAGGCAGGTGTTCAGCCATCTCCAGGAAAACAGGGTTCCATTATATGTAATGGTTACTTGGGAAGACAAATGCCATCACTCCAAACATCCCCCTTCCATTCTTTTCCCCCTGCTTTATATTCAGAGTATGACACCATATGGGATATCACTTGGGTCAGTTGGGATCAGCTGTCCCGGCTATGTTTCCTCCCAACATTTTGTGCACCCCCTGCCTACTCACTGGTGGGGTGGTATGAGGGGCAGAAAAGGCCTTGACTCTGAGTAAACACTACTCAGCAGCAACTAAAACATCCCTTAATAATCAACACTATTTCCAACACAAATATAAAACTTAGTCCCCTACCAGCTACTATGAAGAAAATTAACCCAGCCCAAATCAAAACCAGCACACTAACGCACGTAACTCTCTGCGACACCTTATTTTTAGACCAAAGATCCAACTTACAAGAGTTTTTGGTCTTTCAAGCCCCAGTAAAGAGAGAGAAAAGTGATTAATCCTTTCTAGGGTCTGAATTACCTTTTGGAGCTGCTCCTTTGTACTGACAAATGTAGGAGCCACCATTGCTCACTGCCCTAAATCACCCCCTCAGTTAACTGGCCAGTGTTTCATGGGGTAGACATAGTCCTCAGACCTCTCAACAGTAAAAAAGATCATTCACTTCACCTTGCTTTACAATGTAAGAAACTTACATTACTTCATTTACCACTTCTGCTTGCATTGTCATGACACTGTAGTAACATTACAGCCACAGTTGGCAGTTTATCACAGAACATTTCACACATTTCTTCTATTCTGATTAAAACATAAGCCCAGTTACCTTTTTCCTTTCTGAAAATATATTCTTCTTTTCAACTTTTTTAAATATGCTGGCCTCCAGGAAAAAAAAAAATTCTTAGCCATTACAAAACTAGCTTTTGTAGCACAGTATAGCCCATTTCATGGAGATTCATGTTTATCTCACTGTTACATATCATTGGAGTGACCTACCTTAGCATCCCTCTGTTTACCTGAAGCAGCTGTGATATTTCAGCATAGATTTTTAAGAAATCTTTCTAATTGGAGCAATCAACTGGCTGGCTTTGAATAACCAAGGCAGGAGCAAAATTTAGTGTTAATTTATGATTATTTTCCATCTTCGCTCACCTCTAATTATAACTGAAGGAGAAGAAACAGTAAAAAATCATCTCAAAAAATTATGTTAACAATTACAATTGTCATCATAAAGCAGAAGCCCACTCAGTAGGGAAAAAAACCCCACCCTTGTGTTCCCTGAGGTTAGCTTCATTAAAGTTGCTTTCCTGATTATTCAGGATTTCTGTAATTACTTTCAACTTCCTTAAACGTTTGAAGATCCCTGTAGCTGTCAAGACTCTGAAAGCTTTACTGATACACACCCCCATGGAGAACTTAACTGTTTTTCTTCTTTTTAAATTCAAATGGTATTTCATACCCAGACAGGATTCACCTTTAGTCATTCTCTTCTTTTATTTTAAAATCCAAGATACATAGACTGACACACATGCATCTTCACAGAGCCTCACTAAAACGAGGGGGCTGTGCTGATATGGAGTATCACTTGCAAGGAATTGTATCAGAACTGATCCATTGCTGTCTTTAACTGTTCTCATTTATATGCCATGGGTAATGCCAGAGCACATAATACCTTTTTTCTTCCCCATTCTTCATGCTATTTATGCCTGGTTACATTAAGATTTCTGGTCTACTCCTGTCTCGAACATAAATGTAATGCAAAGAAGACCACTCCTCTGAGGACTGTATCTAGCTGTTACATTAATTATGGCAGCTGACATCAGTGTTAATTAATTCACTGATTATTTTAACAAAGCTTTTAGTAATTTAAACACATTCACACATTTTCAAAGTACAGGGCAAGTAAAATCACCTGGCAAAAGGATACCTGTGACATTGAACATCACATCAAGCTGCAAAACAGCAAAGTTCGAGGTTTTAGTTTAGTTTTGTTTTATTTTAAGTAACTTACTGTGCTTTTGAACCTTGCTAATTTCCAGGAATTGAGAACTGTCAACCTCTAATTTGTGGTCATATTCTAATGAACCAGGAAAGAATATCCCAAACTTGTCCAAACTTTGCCACTTCTGAGCAGTATAGTTAAAAGTTTGGTTCTAAATCTCAGAAGCTTGAAAGTGGGTGGGTTTGACTTATAACAAAGAGAAAATGAAAACCTGATAGGAGTTAGGATCCATTAGGTATGGCCGTTCCCAAACCTGAAATTTAGCACAACCATAGTCTTTACCAGATGGGACTTTAGCCTCAGCCTTTTCTGTTGACTAAGAAAAATGTTTAAACAGCAACTTCATGTGTAAACTTTCAAACTTAAATATTTAGTGTTTGTGAATATCTTGAAATGTACTTGTTGAGAATTTAGTGGTAGAGATTCCCCAAATAAGGAAAGTACTTTTATTGGATCTTGTAGGAGTTTAGTCAGCATCAATTCACCACTGCCTGTTGCTCTTAACCTAAGCAGCAGGCCTGTGAGGCAATCAAGGGTTTGTTAACATTTGTTTGAAATTAATAGCTCAGATGTTTGAGCTTTGAACCTGCAGCAGTTTTTCAGCCTCATATCTTTACTATGCATTCTTGTATCAGTAAAAGTAAATATTCTACTCCTGGTGTAGATAAAGTATCTTCTTGTTTTCTTGTATCTCTATAGTAGATAAAATATAAAAAAACTCCCAATAAATATCTGATGGCAAAGAACAGACTGCAGCTAAGCAGGCTTGCTATGGAAAAATGTGAAATAAGCAGACTGAAGTACAACCACAGCCTGTATCTGAGCTGGAAAGGGATAGACAGAGTCATAAAGAAACAAAATTAAAGTTTTTTTATCCTTTTTCTTTACCTAATTATATCCAATCATTCTTTGGTTTGTTTTACAGAATGACAAATTAATTCCATATTATTCCAATTGCTGGCTTTTTTCCACTTTTACATTTATTTAATAAGAACTTATACGAATGACTAGAAAAATAGTTACCTAGTTGGGGCTTATTTTTAACTAGCTTTTCAGTGATAAAGAATATGTTAACATATTCTAAGACTGCCTAGTTTTGATTTTCAGCCTTAACATATGTATAACCAGAAAAAAAGCATATAGATCTGCTTACACTTCATTGTAAAAGACGTAATTCTCACAGGATTTACATCAGGCATAATAAAAATTACAATATTGGACAAGATGGCTGATGATTTTCACATCAGCATACGCTGATCGAAATTATGACTGCCGTGGTCCAGCCCTGCCATTTGTCAGTGATCATCTAGTTCAGGCAGCAGTGCTCCTGCAGTCACACATTCAGATGGCTGAAGCAGCAGATTTGGTTAAATGCAGTCCTGCTGCAGATGCACTGGTTCAGCATATGTGGATTGCCATGCAAAATAGATCTTCAAAAGAATATCCTCCCAGAAGTGGAGGATACCACCGACTGTAGAAGATCAGGCTGGTGAACATCTAAGGAACCTAAAGGTGTACAAGTCCATGGGACTTGATGCATCTGCAGGTCCTGAGGGAGCTGGTGGATGTAGTTGCCATGCCATCATCCATCATATCTGAGAAGTCACGGCAGTCTTGTGAAGTTCCTGCGAAATATAACCCCCATTTTTAAAAGGGAAAAAAGGAAGACACTTGGAAGTACAGACTGTGGAGGTTTTATGAGCTTTCATATAAAATCAGTCCAACAAAAGCTGTTATCCTTGGAGAGCTGCAGCAGCCAGGTCATGGTCTGTTTTTACACAATAGAAGAACCGTGTTCATACATTGCAAACAACTCTTAAACTGTGTCAACATCAACAAGCAGTATATCTGTCTTTGTGGATTTTTACCAACTATTTGTTTTTTAATTGCTTGTAGATTTTCTGACTTAGAATATTAGATATTGATATTGGTTGATAATTTTTTTGCACGTTTGCTTCTTAGATAGCTAATAGTCATCTAAAGAAGGAAAATGGACTAAAGAAACCTCTCTTCCTTCTCACAAGGTTTCAGAAATTATATCCCAGTTTATAAAATACTAATGGTCTCCAATTCTCTCAGAGGAAGGTCAAATTGCAGATGCAGCAGCATAAATACATATAAATACATAAAAACATGCATATTAATTATACCAATATAAAAAAAATAACATATCTCTGCACATTCTACATATTATGATGTTTATATTAAATGTAT
Organism: Nestor notabilis; assembly: GCF_000696875.1. Taxonomy (NCBI): domain Eukaryota; kingdom Metazoa; phylum Chordata; class Aves; order Psittaciformes; family Psittacidae; genus Nestor; species Nestor notabilis. The sequence continues at coordinate 105,620 of NW_009916922.1, forward strand.
AAAATAAATATACGTGGTTTATGTATGTTATCTTATGATGCATATTATAAGATTCATCATCTAAATTTACACATAAATTAGACATCACATTAATTATAATATTTATAATAATATATAATATTACTATTAAATAAATATGCAGACATTCCCTGTACAAAGCAGGCCATTAGAAGTGTCTCTACTCTATTCTTCCTTTTACCACAAACACCAAGTCTTCGCACCTGGTTAAAAATAACAGATTTTTTCATTAAAAATATATTTCAATTAAGAAAAGTTCAAGAAAAGGAGATGAGTCCACAGGGAAGAGAGATGAAACCTAGCCAAAATACAACTTCAGTGACAAACAGCAGCAGCCGACCTGAATTGAAATATCTTCATTTTGTAATTGAACATTTTATATAGAGAATATTTTTATGAACTTCCACCCACACACACATTTTTCCCTATTTGGGATAAATAGGAAAATGTTACAAAAAGTCACTTAAAAACATCCCAAACTTTCCTCTGAAAATCATGTTAAATGACAAATTGCATAGTGTTTTTAATGGATCAGGTGTTAGGAAGGAACATATGGGGTCATGCAGGCTTACTGAGAGGGAATGAGCCTGTGTTTCTTTTTGTAATTTGTCATGGAAAACACAGAGACCAGGAGCAGGAGAAGAACTTACCATGCTGGAGTGAATATTGGTTGTGTTATGAAATGGGTCTGTGGTGGGTTGACCCTGGCTGGATACCAGATGCCCACCAAAGCCAAACAGGCAAGACAAAATATAACAAAAAGCTCATGGGTGGAGATAAGGTCAGGGAGACATCACTCACCAGTTACTGTCACAGGCAAAACAGACTCCACTTGGGGAAAAAGTTAATTTGTTACCAAACAAATCAGATAAAAACAACAAATCAGGATAAAGAGAAATAAATCTTAAAACACCTTCCCTCCACCCCTTCATTCTTCGCAGGCTTAACTCCAGAGTTCTCCACCTCCTCCCCACAGTGACACAGGGAGGGATGGAATGGGGGTTGTGGTCAGTTCATCACATGATGTCCCTGCTGCTCCTTCCTCCTCACGGGGGGGACTCCTCATATCTTTCTCTGCTCCACTCTGGGGTCCCTCCCACAGGAAACAGTTCTCCATGAACAATGTGAGTCCTTCCCACAGACTGCAGTTCTTCATGAAGTGTTCCAGTGTGGGTCCCCCCGTGGGGTTCAGTCCTTCAGAAACAGACAGCGCCAGTGTGGGAAACCCACAGGGTCACCAGTTCTGCAGCAAACCTGCTCCAGTGTGGGCTTCTCTCTTTATGGGGCCACAGCTCCTGCCAGGAGCCTGCTCCAGCGAGGGCTTCCCACAGAGTCATAGGTATGGGGTCCTGCATGGGCTATAGGAGCACAGATGCCTCACCATGGTCTACACCACAGGCTTCAGGTGAGTCTCTGCTCTGGTGCCTGGAGCACCTCCTCCCCTCCTTATTCACTGACCTTGGTGTCTGCAAGGCTGTTGCTCTCACATTCTCACTCCTCTCTCTGGCTGCAATTGCACAGGTTTTTTCTGTTAAAGGTTTTTCCTATAAAGGTTATCCCAGAGAACCTGTGACCAGCTGCTGATGGGCTTGGCCCTGACCAGTGGTGTGTCCATCTTGGAGCTAGCTGGCATTGGCTCTGTTGGATACAGGGGAAGCTTCTAGCAGCTTTTCACAGAAGCCACCTCTCTAGCCCCCTGTTACCAAAACCTTTCCACACAAACCAAATACAGGGTCTGCCTTAAGTGTTTCTCCAGGTGGGTCTTTTACAGTCTGGATGAGGAAGAGTTTTTAAAAGCCCCATATCCATCCCAAGTACCTGTGAGAGATAAGTAGTGTTAAATACCCCTTCTTTAAACTGCCGGTGATCAGACATCACCAATAAGAAGAAAGTAAAAGGCCTTTATCTTAACCAAACACAAGAGTAAGTTCTATGTTCTTTAAATAAAATGAATATGGAAACATTAGAGCTGTTCTTCATATGCTTAAAAAAACCCCAACAAAACAACCAACATATCTTTGCATGTCAGAACACCACAGGGTGAGAAAAAATTCACTCCCATCACATAGGACTTGTAAATGCATTGTCAACATTTTAAAAATAAGACAAAAACAACTGACACAAAAACTGCAAAGTTGAAATTGCCATGTCACATTCTCCATTTCATTTATGAGTAAACAAACATGATATTTACTCCACTGACATGTATATGTTCTAATTTAAGGAAAGTTTTTTTAAAACCTTATAATGAATTCCCAGTCAATGAAATATTGAAACCATATGGAGATTGGTGATGTATTTATATACCAATTTTTACCTTCAAGAAGTCAGGATCTTTAGTATTTATATTAAAAGTTTGTTTATTTTTTTACATTTTCATGTAAGTACAAAGAATTTTGTAACTAAATGGACTGCAAGAAAACCGTAAAGAGAATCATAACACATTGCTTCTACTCAACCTATTGAAACATCTCTAAATGAAGAAGAAAATGTGTTGGAATTTTATTGTGTGTCTAGTAAGATGGCTCCTGAAGATTTGGCTGTGTTTGTTTTGATCAGATAGGCTCAGGACAGCCCCTAGTAAGCAGTAGAAGTTCTTCATCAGTAACCCTCAGGACAAAAGGTTACATGTATGGGAAACAAACGAGGAATTGGAGATGTGTACAAGGCTACAGGGATATGATATTATTAGTATCACAGAAACATGGTGGGATGATTCCTGTGACTGGAGTGTTAGAATGGACAGTTACCGGCTCTTTAGAAAAGACAGGCCTGGCAGACAGGGAGGGGGAGTTATTATTTATGTCAGTGATAGGCTGGAGAGTATGGAACTCTGTCTGGGGATAGGTGAGGAGTTAACAGACAGCTTATGGATCAGGGTCAAAGGAAAAACAGCAATGGGGGACATTACAGTGGGGATCTGTTACAGGCCACCTGACCAGGAGGACTCTGTGGATGAAGTGCTCTACAGACAGAAAAAAAAACAGCCGGGCGCGGCCTCACATTCACAGGCCCTTGTCCTCATGGGGGACTTCAACCACCCTGATACCTGTTGGAGGGACGGGACAGCCCGGCACAAGCAATCCAGGAGGTTCCTTGATTGTGCGGAAGACAACTTCCTCTTGCAAGTGATAAAGGAGCCGACAAGAAGAGGTGCCAGCTTGAC
>NW_009916923.1:0-2588 GCF_000696875.1 Nestor notabilis
AGCCCCGGTTTTAAAACTGTGTCAGTGCCCGGGGCGGCGAAGGCGCTTGCTGGCTCTTTCCGTTCTGCTCCCGAAGCCCTCTGGCAAAGGGGCTGCTCTCCCTCCCCTGTCCTCCCCTTCTGCAGTGGGGCTGCGGTTCCCGCCTGGTCACCTCTCGTAGCAACCTCCTCTTCAATCTAGAGACCCATCTAGCTGGTCTGATTAAGTATCGGCGCTGTATTGAATTCCTTATTTAAAAGGATCTGTATTGTTCCTAACCACTTCTGTTGTAGGGGATTGATAGGCTTAAATTATTAAGGGCAAGAACACATCGCTGTGCTGTTGGTCTCTCGGTGTTAAAAACCTCCAGGTACCTCCGCATTTTTGTTTACTAAAATACTGTTTCCAAAAGACCTGTGGGCTTGCTTCAAAACCACTGGCAAGTGCAGAATCCATCCTCTTCTTTCTGGTGGTGTTGCCCAGTGCTTAGTGGTCCTCACTGTTTGTAAGGTAACTCCTGAATCTTCAGTATTATCTTGTTTCATGGTTCTTCTCCCTTTTTCTGTTATTGTTTGGGAACACTTTAGCATGCGTTATTTACCGTCGTGTTAAGGTGATTAAACATCATAAGACTTTGTCTTCAGTATTGGTCTTGACAGCACTAAACACAGCAGTATTTTTCTATATTCCACATGTCTAACGAACCATCTTGCCGTAGATGATGTTTGGATAATGTTTATGAAGTTGCTTGCTTCTGCAGTTCCCACTTGGATGTAGGCCTGTATTCAGGGTATGGGGTTTGTAGATTTTTGTCCTTACACATGAAATGTGTTTATTTGGGTGTATCGGGACACACAGGCCATGTCCCCCTTTGGTCACCTTAATGTCTGCCCTGGGCTCAGCACCATGCAGCGCACTCTGAGTTCTGTGCAGCCCACAAGCTTGTTTGATAGGGGTTCTTCTGCATATTTCAAGATTATCAATAAAAACATAGAATAATTCTTTTATGTTTTTAGTACCTTTCCAGGTTCTAAAGGACATCATTAGAAGTACCTCAAGTTTGCTGTGATTCTTTATTAAAGATCATTCGAGTGGTTAACTGCTCAGTTAGCCAGCTCTGGTTTTATTAATGATAATGCACTGCCAAATCAGCCCTTCTTTCAGAACTACTGGTGTATCATATCCTATGACAATAAGCTTATTGTCATCATCTTTTTCTTCCAGTTTCAAGGGCCTCTTATTTCCATAACTTCATAGAATCATGGAATGGTTTGGGTTGGAGAGGACTTTATGATCGTCTGGTTCCAACTCCCCTGCCATGGACAGGGACACCTTCCAGTAGACCAGGTTGCTCAAAGGCCCGTCCAGCCTGGCCTTGAACACTGCCAGGGATGGAGCATTGACAGCTGCTTTGGGCAACCTGTTCCAGTGCCTCAGCGCTCTCACAATAAAGAATTTCTTCTTTATATCTAGCCTAAATCCTTCCTGTTTAAGTTTAAACCCGTTACCCCTTGTCCTATCACTACAGTCACTGATGAAGAATCAGTTTCTCATCAACCAGCACTCCCAAGTCCTTCTCCGCAGGGCTGCTCTGAATCTCTTCTCCACCCAATCTGTAGCTGTGCCTGGGATTGCCCTGACCCAGGTGTAGGACCTTGCACTTGGCTTGGCTGAACTTCATGAGGTTGGCATTGGCCCACCTCTCCTGTCTTCTGTGTGATCATTTCATTTTCAGCTGGTTATTCTGATTATTTTGTGAGACCCTCTGGAAATCTCTTGTGGCATCCCTTACAGCCTCTTTACTTTTGAAAGGTTAGCTCTTTGTAATGACTGTACCTCTGACTCAGTAATAATTGACCAGTTTGCAATACCCATTGCTGATTGCTCAAAACTGATCAAGTATTTTCATTTTTCAGGCAGCTCTTACGTGTCTGTAAGAAGAATCCGATACAACCCTTGCCCATTTACTCTGACACTGAAAAAAAAAAAGGTTCCTTTTTGACGTGTGAAGCCAGGTTAATATTTAATAATGATACGTTTTGTGTTTCTTACAAAATAATAGTTTGCAAGAGCCAGCCCTTATGGCTAAAGAGTCCTGCTGACTTAACAGGAAATTTCTACCTGGATGACAATTACTGAGCTTGTTGCCAGGCTGTTTTCATCATTATGTTCATTACAGTGGTCTCATGTTTTTCGTTCTTTCTCTTATCAGTCATAAAAATATGGATAGGAGGTAGCTTCTGCTTTTGTCAAAAAAACCCCAAACCTGTTCTGTGAGTAGCCGTCCCTCTATTCTAAAACCTTGTGGGGCCTCCCGCACTGATGAAACCTCTCTGGGACCTTCCCGTAGTGTAGACTGAAGTAAATAACTCAAGTGTTACCAGGGGATGTTTAAGCAAATTGCACTGCTGGAAATTAATCCTGTATTAAGTCACCTGCCTCTGTATTCATAGGAACCCGTATTCTCGTATTTTTATCCAGTTTTATTTCAGAGTAGAAAAAGTGGAACCTGAGAGAACCAGCAAGGAAGGGAAAACACAGCACTTCATCCTTCAGATACAGTTGGGCCCTTCTTTAGTAGAGATGCTGTAAAGATTTGAGTTCAGCAG
>NW_009916923.1:2619-6675 GCF_000696875.1 Nestor notabilis
GTTTATGTTTTTTCCTCAGCTGTATACAGTGGCATTGTAACATTCACACAGTATTGTAACATATTGAAACATTTGTTTCCATTTTAATTGAAACAAAATGGGAACAGTCCTCTGTACAGTAAAATAAAAAGAAAATGCAGATTCTTTGAAGAATTTAGCCATAAATGATTGTAACAGTAATTCTGGGAAAATCCCTCTGCTATATTAAACAGAAGGCCTGGCTTTTACCATTATTTTTTTTTTTGGAAGTGGGAGCAGCAGGGAACAACCCAAACAACTAAATCAATGCAGTGAAGTTTTCTGTAGCAAATGATGTGGGCTGAAACTCCGAGACTTAGGCAGCCACCTGGGTAAATACCATCATTTAACCAGACCTAAAACACTGGAGGATCCCTGTAGTTTCACAGTAGATACCAAACCTGGGAATTCCCTCTAACAACAAAAACAAAGATTTCCTTGGTGAGAGCTGTAGGATGTTCCTAGCGCACAGCTGCCCTTCTGTGCTGCCATTACAACTTCTAGTCTGTCCATCTATACACACGTGTACAGCATCTACCTAAAGAGATACCTGTTTCAATGGCAAGAGACAACTCTTGTGCACAATGCTCACACAGAGGGGAAAAAAGGTGATCAGGCAGTGTACAAAGCCTGATGCAAAAGGTGTCATTCAGGCTTTACCTACAATACGCAGGCCTGATACTGCAGCAAAAAGTTCAGGTCCAGTTTTAAACAGCCTAAACTCAGAATTGTTATATTGACCTATATTATTCTGAAATAACATAGAATTATATTTATTATCATAGGATGTAATTACTCTATAATAATACAGAATTATGTTGTGCCTCCTACAAGGAAGTGTCAGTTACGATGTTCTTGGACTGGCAATTCTTAAACTGGAAATCAGTAATTAGGGAGTACCTCATTGCTTATTGCACCTGGGAAAATGCCTTTTTAAATTATTTAGCTTATTCTGCATTACATAGTTTGCTCATTAGCACCAAAGGCTCTTTAGCTTTTAAGTATTTATTTAAACTGTGGTGTTTGTCCTGCAGCACCAGGTGCACAGGTCAGTGATTAGGGCACCCTGGTTTCAGGTTGGTGTGCAGAATGCTTACACTTTGGTGTGCAGGCTGACTCACATGCCTGCTGCTATGCATGTTCTGCAGCATTTTCTGGAGCTGCAGAAAATACCCTTTTTCCTTTTTTTTGTTTTGTTTTGTTTGCATTTTGTGTATACATGGGTCATCCAATAAATAGTATAGTCTGTGACCTTCATTTGAAATCAAAGCTTGTGTCCGTTTGGAAATGGCAATCTTTGTACTCCATGTAGAGGGTGTGCAGTCATGCGGTGAGTAACCTGTGGAGGATGCTGCCTCTCCACATAACTCTGTTGCCAAGTGCCTGGAGTGTGCCATCTGTCCTCTTGGCTCATCAGTTTTCAAGAATCAAATACTAAACTTCATAGATCCCATGTTGCTGAGACTGAGTTGTTGCAGCATAGGTATTACAGGACTTTACTCATTCCTAAGTTTGGAAACTAAGAGAGTTGATAACAATAAAGAGTTGAAACAAACAATATACCGAGAAAAAACATGACTCTTGGAAACTCCTCACTCTTTGCAAGCAGTCTCACGTGGCCTTTCCCTTGCCACTCCCCACGGTCATTCTATTAAAGAATTCAGCTGCAGTTGCTGAGCTTTCATCCTGACAGTTGTGCTTACTTTTACAAGCATTACTTGCAAATACATTGGAAATTGTCATCTTCATCTTCTGGCCAATCTGCTTAGTTCCCCTGGTGTTAGCCAGTCTTTGGACAAGGTGACGATTTTATTTTTTAAACTCTACTTTAGTGCTTTGGATGTACCAAATACTTCTTAATCATCAACTTAACTTATTTCTTATATGTCTAGAGTAGTTCTTCTGTGGTGGTGACACTTCTCTGAACTGTAAAGGTGCTTTTTTGTTTTTGTTTTGTTTTTAAAACCAGAAAATATGAAAATAGACATCTTGGAAATCTTTTCACTTCCCAGAATGTGATATATACACTGCTGTCAAGGCACTTCAGGAGGTAAATCTGAAATAAGTAATACTTGAGATTGTACTGACTTAAAATTAGGAAGATGAAGCAGGAGTTCTGGTGTTCCTGAAGTGGTATGTGATGCTTTGATACTGAAATAACACAGTACAAAGAGTGGGAAAGAAAGTCAGTTCTGTTAAGAAGCTTAAGGGTGTTAAAAGCAATCAAACCAAATCTTCTAGAGTATCTGAGTTTTGTATCTACAGAATCCCAAAACTTCTGCAATAGTGAAGCAACTGCTTGCTGAAGGAAATGCCGGAGAGCTGCAGAAATACTTTGGCTCGCGAATGGAGTTTGGCACAGCCGGGCTCAGAGCTGCCATGGGAGCAGGGATTTCCCATATGAATGACTTGACTATTATCCAGACAACCCAGGTACTGTGTTCAGCACTTTATCTCACTTAACTGGTTGTCTATACAAACGGGAGAGCCTCATTTAGGACAAGCAAATGGGTATTATATGGAAGTTCAAGTTTTTTACTATTCCTCCAGTTTTCAGAAGTAATTTGAATGTAAATTAGTAGCTAAGTGCTGATCTCTGAAACAAGTAGGAATAAGCTATTAATCCATTAAAAGAAGTTATTTTCCATATTTGATTTGCAATTGAATTTATACACAGATACAGCTAAGCACAAGTGGATCAGTTAGTTCTGATGGACTACAGATAACCCCAAAGGTAGCCAGCATTTGGCTAAGCTTTGTGTATGCTGGACATGTAAAGTTACATAAATGCAGAGAAGCTATATATACACATGCAGGTCCTAAAGTAGATCTCCTTGGAGAGAGCTTAAAAAAAACCAAAAACCTGAAATTACTGCAGCCCAGAGTGGTGGTGTATCATGTCTTAAACATGTGTCATTATTAAGGGTGAGGTTCAGTTAAAAACTGAGAGATTTGAGCTGAAAAACTGAAATACTGGCCAGTTGTCCTCTTCCTTATCCAAGACCTGGCACAGCTAATCACGTTATTTGTTTCTGGAATTGGTTCTGGTTTTTGGAAAAGTACTAAAATGCTATCCAGCTTCACTATATTGATTTGAAGGTTTCTGATATTTCTTGGTGTTTCTTGATCCAAGACAAACTGAACCCCAATCAAGTTTGGTGAGATGTTATGCGTGCTCATGTTTTTAAGATACCAACATCTTAGCAATCATTTTAATGCAGCAATAAATTAAATGTTAAGATTGGGTTGATGAGGTGGGTTTGTTGTTGCCTCCAGGGATTTTGCAGATACCTTGAGAAGAATTTCAGTGACCTGAAAAAAAGAGGAGTTGTGATTGGTTTTGATGCTCGGGCTCATCTTTCCAGCGGAGGTAGTAGCAAAAGGTACTTTTTAACTTTTAAGTATTTTGTAGATGTCTTATGCGATCCATTATGATTTCGTATCTGCTTCAACAGTATTTTCTCTCTCTGGAGAGTGAATTAAGGTGAGGGATTTATAGTATTTTTATATTCTGTAATGTCAAAGCAGTTCTTGGAGTTGTGCTTTGTCTGTTGGGAATAGTGAGGGAACACATTTTAAATTGGGTCTGTGTAATAGTTGTTTATGTAGGGTTTTGTTTGCTTTGGGTTGGGTTTGGTTATTTTGGGTTTTTTTTAATTTGAGGCAGGAAGCTGTGAATTTTAGGAAACCAGTTGGTGAGAAAATGAATCTATTTCCTTGACATCTTTTCTTCTTTAGGTTTGCAAGACTTGCTGCTAACACCTTCATCAGTCAAGGAGTTCCAGTTTACCTGTTCTCAGATATAATACCAACTCCTTTTGTGGTAGGTTTCCCTAATATATCTTTTAATATACCACAAATTCTGTCAGATATCTTGCATTACTTACATTTAAAAAAACTAGACAAACCACTTCACTTTACTTTTTAAGCTCTATCTCTAATTAGTCTTATGCTTATTTAGCTGTACAATATCCATAGCAAAAGCAGGAAGCTTAGTGGAATGTCAGTGACACTGGGAAGTGTTTCTCTTCATTCCTG